>NC_069504.1:260632456-260744956 GCF_027579735.1 Bombina bombina | reverse complement strand
CAATTGCTTCATGCTTTTTCGCATATTCAGTAATAAAGTGTGTTCTGTTTCAAATTTAAAGTGACAGTAACGGTTTTATTTTAAAACGTTTTTTGTGCTTTGTTGACAAGTTTAAGCTCCGAGAATTTTCACAAAGGTACTAGGGTCCCTTCTAGCGGTTCTAAGACCAAGGGGCATTGCAGTAGTACCGTACTTGGACGACATCCTGATTCAAGCGTCGTCTCTGTCAAAAGCAAAGGCTCATACGGACATCGTCCTAGCCTTTCTCAGATCTCACGGATGGAAAGTGAACATAGAAAAAAGTTCTCTTTCCCCGTCAACAAGAGTTCCCTTCTTGGGAACAATAATAGACTCCTTAGAAATGAGGATTTTTCTGACAGAGGTCAGAAAATCAAAACTTCTAAGCTCTTGTCAAGTACTTCATTCTGTTCTTCGTCCTTCCATAGCGCAGTGCATGGAAGTAATAGGATTGATGGTTGCAGCAATGGACATAGTTCCTTTTGCACGAATTCATCTAAGACCATTACAACTGTGCATGCTCAGACAGTGGAATGGGGATTATACAGACTTGTCTCCGACGATTCAAGTAGATCAAAGGACCAGAGATTCACTCCGTTGGTGGCTGATCCTGGACAACCTGTCACAGGGAATGAGCTTCCGCAGACCAGAGTGGGTCATTGTCACGACCGACGCTAGTCTGGTGGGCTGGGGCGCGGTCTGGGAACCCCTGAAAGCTCAGGGTCTATGGTCTCGGGAAGAATCTCTTCTCCCGATAAACATTCTGGAACTGAGAGCGATATTCAATGCTCTCAAAGCTTGGCCTCATCTAGCAAAGGCCAAATTCATAAGGTTTCAATCAGACAACATGACGACAGTTGCGTATATCAACCATCAGGGGGGAACAAGGAGTTCCCTGGCGATGGAGGAAGTGACCAAGATAATTCAATGGGCGGAGGATCACTCCTGCCACTTGTCTGCAATCCACATCCCAGGAGTGGAAAATTGGGAAGCGGATTTTCTGAGTCGTCAGACATTCCATCCGGGGGAGTGGGAACTCCATCTGGAAATCTTTGCCCAAATAACTCGATTATGGGGCATTCCAGACATGGATCTGATGGCCTCTCGTCAGAACTTCAAGGTTCCTTGTTACGGGTCCAGATCCAGGGATCCCAAGGCGACTCTAGTAGATGCACTAGTAGCACCTTGGACCTTCAACCTAGCTTATGTATTCCCACCGTTTCCTCTCATTCCCAGGCTGGTAGCCAGGATCAATCAGGAGAGGGCTTCGGTGATCTTGATAGCTCCTGCGTGGCCACGCAGGACTTGGTATGCAGACCTGGTGAATATGTCATCGGCTCCACCATGGAAGCTGCCTTTGAGACAGGACCTTCTTGTTCAAGGTCCATTCGAACATCCGAATCTGGTTTCCCTCCAACTGACTGCTTGGAGATTGAACGCTTGATTTTATCAAAGCGTGGGTTTTCAGATTCTGTAATAGATACTCTGATTCAGGCTAGAAAGCCTGTAACTAGAAAAATTTACCATAAGATATGGAAAAAATATATCTGTTGGTGTGAATCTAAAGGATTCCCATGGAACAAGATAAAAATTCCTAAGATTCTATCCTTTCTACAAGAAGGTTTGGAGAAAGGATTATCTGCAAGTTCTCTGAAGGGACAGATCTCTGCTTTATCTGTTCTACTTCACAAAAGGCTGGCAGCTGTGCCAGACGTTCAAGCGTTTGTTCAGGCTCTGGTTAGAATCAAGCCTGTTTACAGACCTTTGACTCCTCCCTGGAGTCTTAATCTAGTTCTTTCAGTTCTTCAAGGGGTTCCGTTTGAACCCTTACATTCCGTAGATATTAAGTTATTATCTTGGAAAGTTTTGTTTTTGGTTGCAATTTCTTCTGCTAGAAGAGTTTCTGAGTTATCTGCTCTGCAGTGTTCTCCGCCCTATCTGGTGTTCCATGCAGATAAGGTGGTTTTGCGTACTAAGCCTGGTTTTCTTCCGAAAGTTGTTTCCAACAAGAATATTAACCAGGAGATAGTTGTACCTTCTTTGTGTCCGAATCCAGTTTCAAAGAAGGAACGTTTGTTACACAATTTGGACGTAGTCCGTGCTCTAAAATTCTATTTAGAGGCCACTAAAGATTTCAGACAAACATCTTCTTTGTTTGTTGTTTATTCTGGTAAAAGGAGAGGTCAAAAGGCAACTTCTACCTCTTTCTTTTTGGCTTAAAAGCATTATCCGATTGGCTTATGAGACTGCCGGACGACAGCCTCCTGAAAGAATCACAGCTCATTCCACTAGGGCTGTGGCTTCCACATGGGCCTTCAAGAACGAGGCTTCTGTTGACCAGATATGTAAGGCAGCGACTTGGTCTTCACTGCACACTTTTGCCAAATTTTACAAATTTGATACTTTTGCTTCTTCAGAGGCTATTTTTGGGAGAAAGGTTTTGCAAGCCGTGGTGCCTTCCATTTAGGTGACCTGATTTGCTCCCTCCCTTCATCCGTGTCCTAAAGCTTTGGTATTGGTTCCCACAAGTAAGGATGACGCCGTGGACCGGACACACCTATGTTGGAGAAAACAGAATTTATGCTTACCTGATAAATTACTTTCTCCAACGGTGTGTCCGGTCCACGGCCCGCCCTGGTTTTTTTAATCAGGTCTGATGAATTATTTTCTCTAACTACAGTCAACACGGTATCATATGGTTTCTCCTATGCATATTTCCTCCTGTACGTCGGTCGAATGACTGGGGTAGGCGGAGCCTAGGAGGGATCATGTGACCAGCTTTGCTGGGCTCTTTGCCATTTCCTGTTGGGGAAGAGAATATCCCACAAGTAAGGATGACGCCGTGGACCGGACACACCGTTGGAGAAAGTAATTTATCAGGTAAGCATAAATTCTGTTTTTTTCCCCTAAGTCTATCAAAGAATAAAATTCTGAAGTTGTAAAAGTTATAGATTACTGCACCTCTCTTCAATGGCTGTGGCAAATGTGGGTAAGATTTATATTGCATATGCCACAGATATCCAAGCACTGCTAGGTTTGGGACCACAATTAATATGTGGGACTGTGTGAAAAGGTCACAGGGCGTTGTCTTACATTGCACATCTGCAAAGTACCCAGTACAGAGGAGTGCTAAATCATCTTGCCAAGAACTGTAAATACAACTGCCTATGATGGGGTGCCGTCAGGAAATATAGGACCCTTGGTTATGATCCTGATGAGGAACTTTTTAGTCTTACATGCTAATAGTTACAGAATGTTATGTCAGAATTGTAACTATCTTATGTGTTACTGACAGATATTTATTAGATCAGAGCTTGTAGAAATTTATATCACGAATAAGGCTCAACCTGTCCTGAATGGCTTTATGTAGCTCATTTTTTATTTTTTTAATGTTCTTATGCTGAATAAACCACATTTTATGTTGGAACAAGAGTCCCATTTGTACACAGTCATGTTATTTTGTTTAACTTCAGATTTAGACAGCTTTTACTATTTTTTTTCCATACAAAAAGTATTTGAACGTGTTTTTATTCAGCCAGAAAATGATCTTGGCCACTGTGGCAGGGATGGGTCAGCAATATGTACCCTTTGGGGGAGGGGAAACCCCATGCATTGAATTTTTCAGCCTGTGTATACACATTTCTTTCCCTGCTAATACAAATTTCATTTCACATTACTAATAGTAGAGTTATGCCTTTTATACTATTGTTAACTATGTTTTGTCAGGCTTCTATTTATTCTCATTACGTCATAACCATTCAGGTCTGTCAGGCTGTATATTTATCCTGAATACAGCCATGCAGGTCAGTGTTTATCTCTAGAGGCTGATAGGTGAAAATGGGCCTCATACCTGCCCCTCTCATCTGAAATACGCACAGCTCCTTCAAAATGTCACGGTTTGGACATATCCCAGGAGCAGCAAAGAATGTGAGCTTTTCATGTAGTGAGATATGTGAAACCTTCCCAACAGCCATGGATAAGTAAGACTCTGTATTTTCTGGGCTTATTTAAACACTCAGGCCTTAGACTTGCTGCGTGCCAAATGTTTCTCAAGTGCCACAGAGCTGGAACAATTCAGAAATTGTAACTGCCAGAAGCTGCTGGCTCTTTTGACCTTTTTTCTGTGAGTTCTAGGAATAAACATAAACGCAGAGTTGAGGGAGTCAAGGTAGCAATTTAGCACTCTATCAGATGAATTAATTGACAGGGCTGTGAGGAGAGACATTGAGCTTGCATTTGATACTCTGCATTGTTGAACCATATTTTACAAGTAAATTATTTTTAAAATTGTTTTTATTTGATGAAGTATTGTGTGGTTTAAATATTTAGATAATTTCTTTAGCGTATCATGTATGGAATGATTTGATTATTTTCTTTATTAAAGGGATAGGAAAGTCAAAATTAAGCTTGCATGATTCAGATAGAGTAGGTCATTTTAAGACACTTTTAAATTCACTTCTATTTTCAAATGTGCTTCGTTCTCTTAGTATCCCTTGTTCCCTTGTTGAAACGCACATATCATACACTAGTGGGAGCTGAGAGTGCACTTCTTTTGTGGAATATATATGTGTGTGTGTGTGTGTGTGTGTGTATGTATGTGTGTGTGTGTGTGTGTATATATATGTGTGTGTATGTATATATATGTATATATGTGTGTGTATGTATATATATGTGTGTATGTGTATGTGTATATATATGTGTGTATATGTATGTGTATGTGTATATATATGTGTGTATATGTATGTGTATGTATATATATGTGTGTATATGTATGTATATATATGTGTGTGTATATATATATGTGTGTATATATATATATATATATATGTGTATATATATATATATATATATATATATATATATGTGTATATATATGTATATATATATATGTGTGTATATGTATATATATATATGTGTGTATATATATATATATATGTGTATATATATATATATATATATGTGTGTTTATATATATATATGTATGTATGTATGTGTGTATATATATATATATATATATATATATATATGTGTGTGTGTGTATATACACACACATATGCTGTACTGAGGCAATTCATTATGGAAGATTCATTTGTTATGTCCCACTATCTATCTTATTGCTAATAACCATTGCAATAGCTATTCTTCATACTTGTATGCAATTCACTATCTATCTTATTGCTAATAACCATAAGCATAATTTATGTTTTTGACTTGAGTCTCCCTTTTAAGTAGCTGGATTGAATCAGTGTCTCACCCCATTATGCAGAGGTAGCAGCGGGTCACCTACATAGACACCAAAAGAGATTTCCACCTTAGTAGGTAACAAATCAGCAGATACAAACTCGGAAGGAGCAAAGCTGAAACAATATTGTCGTCTACGTACAGACGCTGCACTCTGAAACATTAACTGTCCGGTGAAGTGTGTGGAGCCAGTGCACCAATGGGGTTCTACTGTATATGAAGTACCATGTTGTACCTATGCATAATGTTACGCAGTGCATTTCTTTCCATAGGCTTAGTGATACTGATTAAAGGTACAGCCGAGTCAACAGTATGGGATTCGATATCAGCAGCACAGTACTCGGCATAATCTTCATCTCTTAAAGGGCCATGATACCCAAATGTTGAAACACTTGAAAGTTATGCAGCATAGCTGTAAAAAGCCAACTAGAAAATATCACCAACATCTCTATGTAAAAAAGAAAACATAATTTATGTAAGAACTTACCTGATAAATTCATTTCTTTCATATTAGCAAGAGTCCATGAGCTAGTGACGTATGGGATATACATTCCTACCAGGAGGGGCAAAGTTTCCCAAACCTTAAAATGCCTATAAATACACCCCTCACCACACCCACAATTCAGTTTAACGAATAGCCAAGAAGTGGGGTGATAAAAAAGTGCGAAAGCATATAAAATAAGGAATTGGAATAATTGTGCTTTATACAAAAAAATCATAACCACCACAAAAAGGGTGGGCCTCATGGACTCTTGCTAATATGAAAGAAATGAATTTATCAGGTAAGTTCTTACATAAATTATGTTTTCTTTCATGTAATTAGCAAGAGTCCATGAGCTAGTGACGTATGGGATAAAGATTACCCAAGATGTGGATCTTTCCACACAAGAGTCACTAGAGAGGGAGGGATAAAATAAAGACAGCCAATTCCTGCTGAAAATAATCCACACCCAAAATAAAGTTTAATAAAAAACATAAGCAGAAGATTCAGACTGAAACCGCTGCCTGAAGTACTTTTCTACCAAAAATTGCTTCAGAAGAAGAAAATACATCAAAAAGGTAGAATTGAAAAAGTATGCAAAGAGGACCAAGTTGCTGCTTTGCAAATCTGATCAACCGAAGCTTCATTCCTAAACGCCCAGGAAGTAGAAACTGACCTGGTAGAATGAGCTGTAATCCTCTGAGGCGGAGTTTTACCCGACTCAACATAGGCAAGATGAATTAAAGATTTCAACCAAGATGCCAAAGAAATGGCAGAAGCTTTCTGGCCTTTTCTAGAACCGGAAAAGATAACAAATAGACTAGAAGTCTTTCGGAAAGACTTAGTAGCTTCAACATAATATTTCAAAGCTCTAACAACATGCAAAGAATGCAATGCTTTCTCCTTAGAATTCTTAAGATTAGGACATAATGAAGGAACCACAATTTCTCTACTAATGTTGTTGGAAATCACAACTTTAGGTAAAAATTCAAAAGAAGTTCGCAACACCGCCTTATCCTGATGAAAAATCAGAAAAGGAGACACACAAGAAAAGAGCAGATAATTCAGAAACTCTTCTGGCAGAAGAGATGGCCAAAAGGAACAAAACTTCCCAAGAAAGTAATTTAATGACCAATGAATGCATAGGTTCAAAGGGAGGAGCTTGAAGAGCTCCCAGAACCAAAATCACACTCCAAGGAGTAGAAATTGACTTAATGACAGGTTTTATACGAACCAAAGCTTGTACAAAACAATGAATATCAGGAAGAATAGCAATCTTTCTGTGAAAAAGAACAGAAAGAGCAGAGATTTGTCCTTTCAAGGAACTTGCAGATAAACCCTTATCTAAACCATCCTGAAGAAACTGAAAAAAATTCTCGGCATTCTAAAAGAATGCCAAGAAAAATGATGAGAAAGACACCAAAAAATATAAGTCTTCCAGACTCTATAATATATCTCTCTAGATACAGATTTACGAGCCTGTAACATAGTATTAATCACAGAGTCAGAGAAATCTCTTTGACCAAGAATCAAGCGTTCAATCTCCATACCTATAAATTTAAGGATTTCAGATCCTGATGGAAAAAAGGACCTTGCGACAGAAAGTCTGGTCTAACGGAAGAGTCCATGGTTGGCAAGAGGCCATCCGGACAAGATCCGCATACCAAACCTGTGAGGCCATGCCGGAGCTACCAGCAGAACAAACGAGCATTCCTTCAGTATCTTGGAGATTACTCTTGGAAGAAGAACTAGAGGCGGAAAGATATAGGCAGGATGATACTTCCAAGGAAGTGAAAATGCATCCACTGCCTCCGCCTGAGGATCCCGGGATCTGGACAGATATCTGGGAAGTTTCTTGTTTAGATGAGACGCCATCAGATCTATTTCTGGAAGTTCCCACATTTGAACAATCTGAAGAAATACCTCTGGGTGAAGAGACCATTCGCCCGGATGGAACATTTGGCGGCTGAGATAATCCGCTTCCCAATTGTCTACACCTGGGATATAAACCGCAGAGATTAGACAGGAGCTGGATTCCGCCCAAACCAAAAAAATTTGAGATACTTCTTTCATAGCCAGAGGACTGTGAGTCCCTCCTTGATGATTGATGTATGCCACAGTTGTGACATTGTCTGTCTGAAAACAAATGAACGATTCTCTCTACAGAAGAGGCCAAAACTGAAGAGCTCTGAAAATTGCACGGAGTTCCAAAATATTGATCGGTAATCTCACCTCCTGAGATTCCCAAACTCCTTGTGCCGTCAGAGATCCCCACACAGCTCCCCAACCTGTGAGACTTGTATCTGTTGAAATTACAGTCCAGGTCGGAAGCACAAAAAGAAGCCCCCTAAATTAAACAATGGTGATCTGTCCACCACGTTAGAGAGTGTTGAACAATCGGTTTTTAAAGATATAAATTGAGATATCTTTGTGTAATCCTTGCACCATTGATTCAGCATACAGAGCTGAAGAGGTCGCATGTGAAAACGAGCAAAGGGGATCGCGTCCGATGCAGCAGTCATAAGACCTAGAATTTCCATGCATAAGGTTACCGAAGGGAATGATTGTGACTGAAGGTTTCGACAAGCTGAAATCAATTTTAGACGTCTCTTGTCTGTTAAAGACAGAGTCATGGACACTGAAACTATCTGGAAACCCAGAAAGGTTACCCTTGACTGAGGAATCAATGAACTTTTTGGTAAATTGATCCTCCAACCATGATCTTGAAGAAACAACACAAATCGATTCGCATGAGATTCTTCGAATGAGAAGACTGAGCAAATACCAAGATAATCGTTCAAATAAGGAAATACCAAAACCCCGTTCTCTGAATACAGAAAGAAGGGCACCGAGAATCTTTGAAAAAAATTCTTGGAACTGAGGCTAGGCCAAACGGTAGAGCCACAAAACTGGTAATGCTTGTCTAAAAAGAGAATCTCAGACACTAAAAATGATCTGGATGAATCGGAATATGCAGATACACATCCTGTAAATCTATTGTAGACATATAATGCCCTTACTAAACAAAAGGCAGAATAGTCCTACAGTAACCATCTTGAATGTTGGTATCCTTACATAACGATTCAATATTGATAGATCCGGAACTGGTCTGAAGGAATTGACCTTCTTTGGTACAATGAAGAGATAAAATAAAACCCTAGTCCCTGTTCCAGAACTGGAACTGGCATAATTACTCCAGCCAACTCTAGATCTGAAACACATTTCAGAAATGCTGAGCCTTGCTGTGTTAACTGGGACACGGGAAAGAAAAAAATCTCTTAGCAGGAGGCCTTAACTTGAAGCCAATTCTGTACCTTTCTGAAACAATGTTCTGAAACCAGAGATTGAGAACGGAATTGATCCAAATTCCTTTGAAGAAAACATAATCTGCCCCATACCAGCTGAACTGGAAAAAAGGGCCGCACCTTCATGGGTACTTAGGAGCTGACTATAGGTTTCTAGAAGGCTTGGATATATTCCAAACTGGAAAAAGTTTCCAAACTGATACCGCTCCTGAGGATGAAGGATCAGGCTTTTGTTCCTTATTATGAAAAAAAGAACGAAAAAATGATTATTACCCTGGACAGAAAGGGAAAACAAAGTTGACTTAGAAGACATATCAGCATTCCAAGCTTAATCTAGCTAAAATAGCTAGAGACATATACCTGACATCAACACTAATGATATCAAAAGATGGTATCACCAATAAAATTATTAGCATGTTATAGAATAATAATAATGCTATAAAATTATGATCTGTTACTTGTTGTGCTAAAACTTCTAACCAAAAAGTTGAAGCTGCAGCAACATCCGGTAAAAATATAGCAGGACTAAGAAGATTACCTGAACATAAGTAAACTTTTCTTAGAAAGGATTCAATTTTCTTATCTAAAGGATCCTTAAATTTAGTACTATCTGCCGTAGAAATAGTAGTACATTTTAGCAGGAATAGAGACAGCCCCAAACCTTAGGGATTTTGTCCCAAAAAACTCTAATCTGTCAGATGGCACAAGATATAATTGCTTAAACGTTTAGAAGGAGTAAAAGAATTACCCAAATTATTCCATTCCCTGGAAATTACTTCAGAAAAAACATCAGGGAGATTAAACACTTCTGGAATAACTACAGGAGATTTAAAAACCCTATTTAAACGTTTGGATTCAGTATCAAGAGGACCAGAATCCTCTATATCTAAAGCAATTAATACTTCTTTAAAATAAAGAACGAATAAATTCCATCTTGAACAAATACAAAGATTTATCAGCATCAACCTCTGAGACAGAAACCTCTGAACCAGAAGAACCATTATCAGTATCAGAATGATGATGTTCATTTAAAAATTCATCTGAAAAAAGAGAAGTTTTAAAGGACTTTTATGTAAACTAGAAGGAGAAATAACAGACATAGCCTTCTAAATGGATTTAAAAAATAAAATCTCTTATGTTTATCAGGAACACTCTGAAATTTAGATGTTGACGGAACAGCAACAGGTAATATAACAGTACTAAAGGAAATTTTATCTGCATTAATAAGTTTGTCATGACATGCAATACAAACAACAGCTGGAGAAACAGATACCAAAAATTTATAGCAGATACACTTAGCTTGGTAGCTCCAGCCCCGGCAGTGATTTTCCTAAAGTATCTTCTGACTCAGTTGCAACGTGGAACATCTTGCAATATGTAATAGAAAAAACAACATATAAAGCAAAATTGAACAAAATCCTTAAATGACAGTTTCAGGAATGGGAAAAAAATGCCAGTGAACAAGCTTCTAGCAACCAGAAGCAATAAATAATGAGACTGAAATAATGTGGAGACAAAAGCGACGCCCATATTTTTTTAGCGCCAAACAAGACGCCCACATTATTTGGCGCCTAAATGCTTTTGCCGCCAAAAATGACGCCACATCCGGAACGCCGACATTTTTGGCGCAAAATAACGTCAAAAAAATGACGCAACTTCCGGCGACACGTATGATGCCGGAAACCGAAAAGAATTTTTGCGCCAAAAAAATCCGCGCCAAGAAAGAAGCAATAAAATGAAGCATTTTCAGCCCCCGCGAGCCTAAAAGCCCACAGGGAAAAAAGAGTCAAATTTTTGAAAGGTAAGAAAAAATGATTAATTCAAATGCATTATCCCAAATATGAAACTGATTGTCTGAAAAATAAGGAAAGTTGAACATTCTGAGTCAAGGCAAATAAATGTTTGAATACATATATTTAGAACTTTATAAACAAAGTGCCCAACCATAGCTTAGAGTGTCACAGAAAATAAGATTTACTTACCCCAGGACACTCATCTACATGTTTGTAGAAAGCCAAACCAGTACTGAAACGAGAATCAGCAGAGGTAATGGTATATAAATAAGAGTATATCGAGGAGATGGCTGCTTTCTCTTAGAGCTCCTCAGCCCTATCTGTATGAGGACGGTTTAGGCTCATGCCTTACTCAAACTAACGGTCACAATTAGTGGCAAACACATCCACTCTGAGGCTAATCACCCCGAGACTGACTATTTTGCAAATTTTAAACACCGGAGCACCTCCTCCGACTGCACGCATGATTGTGGCCTTCACATACCCATCAATGTTTCTAAGCTGGACATTGTTACATCGGCTCTCACAGTTAGCCCATAACCGCTGAGGGAATAAGATCGAGGCAAACCGGAGCGGCAACAAAGCACTGGGCAACAAGTCACGGCTTTCTGATGCGGAGGTGAGTCCCGCGATAGGCCGCAGCCTAACATAAAGTTTTACGCGCACCTCGCATAATAAAAAAGAGATGCCCAGCACTAACGATTGGGGCAACAGAGGTAATCACATCTATCAGCTAGACCTATGTCCGGTTGTTTAATAATGAGGATATAACTGTACTAACAACCGGTATGATCATCTTGCAGCGTTTGCACATAAGGTAACATAAAAGGATCAAGCATTAACCCCTACATGCCTATATAGTACAGAACTTTGTTATAATCGCAGAAGGGCAACACCACACTTAGCTTATTGCCAACATAAGCTTTTCCACATCAAGAGTTAAATAGTTAAAGGACCTGGGGGCGCCCTCCTAAACCTCAATTGAAAGACCACGCTGCAACCTATTTACTCCTGCTGCAAGGGGCATAACTGTCAATACAGACCCTAGAGACACCTCTCATTTCTTTGTAGCTCCTAACTGGTGTTACATACATCTCTAACAACGCTAAAATGTCGCCAAAGAAAGGCAGTAAACCAAATAAAAACAACAAACAGCTGAAAACCACATCTCACACTGTAAACACATTCTTTAAGACCTTGGAAGCTAAAGCCAATGCTTCAGAAGAAGCTGACCCCCCTGATCTCGTCTCAGGCCAAAGTTCATCAGAATCTGAGAGTGATCAACCTGCAGAAAGCATTACTATACCTACAGCTCTATTCCACTCAATCCCCTCAAAAAAGGACTTTTCATCACTTATCACGCAAGTTAAGCAATGCATTAAGGATGAGATTTCTGACCTCAAGAAAGATATCTCAGAAATAGGACACAGGGTTGAATCACTTGAAAACTCACAAGATGCTCAGGCAGAAGCTATTTCAGAGCTCCAAAATACTATTCAACGTCAGGGTGCAAACATTTCAGAGCTGGAAGATAAACTGGACGATGCGGAAAACCGCAGCAGGCGTCATAACATTAGACTGAGAGGTATTCCTGAAGCTGTTGCAACACCTGATCTAGAGCAATACCTTCAAAACTTTTTCAGCGCCCTGAGAAAAGAAGAAACTCAGACAAAAATTGATATTGACAGGGCTCACAGAGTTCTGCGCCCTAAACCACAAATAGGCCAACCGCCAAGGGACGTCATAGCCCGAATCACCAATTACCAAATAAAAGAAGAATTAATGAAACTTGCAAGAGAACAACAACCCCTCAGGCATGATAATGTGGAGATACAGGTTTTCGCTGACCTATCTCAAAGAACACTCTCCAAACGCAGGGATCTCAAACCACTAACAACGCTCCTAAGAAAGAGAAGCATCCCATATCGTTGGGGTTTCCCCTTTCACTTGATAATACTATGGAAGGGCAGACGCCTGTCATGCTCCACTACAGATGACATCTTACCTATCTGCAAAGAATTAGACATTCCACCGCCACAGTTAGATGAGGTCCTTCCTGCCCATACCAAAGACCACAATACCTCAGGTCCACAGCCACTACCGCAGCGGAAGGAATGGATTCCAGTCCGCCAAAAAAGAACACAGAAGCCCGCTCCACCCCAGATGTCTCCTAGAGGTGATATAAGCTGACTTTAACATATAGTGGAATACCTCACCTTTTGTTACCGCTCTCTCTACCCCAGATCAGATTGGGGTCCATATCTCTTTATTTTTGGTTTATCGCTGCAAAATGTTTTTTTTTCTTAGTTCCTTTTATTGCACTGAAAGCTCGATAGTTACAGTTTGCTGACTGTTAGTTATTAGCAATGTTTAATAGTTCTCATACAGTTGGGAGTTTATCTCCTTGAATTTAGGAATGTTTAATGTACTTAAGGTTAAAATTGTATTTTGTTTCTTACTTCTCTCTCTCTTTATACCCTTTTCTCTGCCTTTCTCTGCTCTTTCTACCTCTCCCCTCTTCTGTCTCTTACCGTGTACACACATGACAACTAACTTATCAGATTTGATGCCATCCCTCAAAATAATAATTAACTCTCTCACATAACCAAAATGAATAGACACTTACCACATGAACTAATTATTTTTACACAAAATGTTAAAGGTCTAAACTGCCCCCAAAAAAGGAGAATGGCCATCAACGACCTCCAGAAAAAAGGTGGGCATATATTGATGCTACAAGAGACGCACTTTAAATCTAAAAATATTCCCAAATATTTCTCCCCACAATACCCACAGCACTTCCACAGCACAAACCCTAATAAGAAAATCAATGGGGTCAGTATTCTGCTCCACAAATCCTTACCTTTCACTAAGATACGGTGCATTTCAGACAAGGAAGGTAGATATGTCTGCCTAAAAGGCTTACTATTTGGTAAGCCGGTAACCTTAGTTAATGCCTATGCTCCCAACTCCAGACAAGACCAATTTATAAACTCGATTACAGATTTAATTGTAAAAGAACTAAAAGGTTCCCTTATTGTAGCTGGAGATCTTAACTTCCCTCTAGACCCCACGGTTGATTGTTCAAACCCAGAATCCAAAACCCCAAATCTAACCAAGATTTGGCGGAAATTTAAGTCCTTAGGTATTCATGATGTGTGGAGATACTTCAACCCTCAAAAACATGACTACACCTTTTTCTCTCACCCCAAACGCAATTATTCTAGATTAGACTACATATTAGTGGATCACTTACTCCTATCTCATTCCAAACATTCACAGATAAAACATACTTCCTGGTCCGATCACTCCCTAGTTTCGTGCCATATTAGCTGGCCCTCTGCTCCACTTAGGGCCTTCCAATGGAAATTAGACGACTCCATACTGTTAGACCCAATTCAAACAAAGCTCTTTGCAAGTCTTATAAAAGATTATTTCGCACACAACAACACTCCAGATGTGAATGTGGCAACCCTTTGGGAGGCCCACAAATGTACTATTAGGGGAGAATTCATTAAAGCAAAAGCACAAATCAAAAAGCAAGGTAGACTAGAAATAGAAAGCTTAACCTCTGAAATATCTGACCTAGATTACGCACACAAAATCAACCCCCTGGATAATGTTGTTCTGGAAGAACTCAGAGTAAAGAGAGACAAACTGAACTCCATCCTTCATATCAAGGCACAAAGGCAATTGCTATTTCTTCAACAAAATTTTTATAGAGAGGGTAACAAGCCAGGGAAATACCTGGCAAGAGCTCTAAAAAAACAACAACAGAAAACCTATGTACACTCTATAAAATCAGCTCAAGGTAAAATCATAGAAGACACACACACTATAGCGAACAAATTCAAATTATTTTACCATAAACTTTATAATTTATATCCCAACAGAGACACCCAAAAACACCGCCAACTTTGCTCTCAATACCTTAAAAATATTCCGATCACACAATTGACCCCTGAGCAAAGCGAATTACTGGAAAAACCTATATCTACCTCAGAAGTAAAAGACGCGATTCGACAGTTAAAACAAAATAAAGCCCCTGGCCCAGACGGCTATACAGGTCTCTATTATAAAATATTTGCAAATTTACTAACCCCGCACTTAGCAAACCTATTTAATCATATAAATACTTCATGTCCCTTCTCTGACAACATGCTCCAAGCAAATATCTCTGTTATTGCCAAACCAGGTAAAACTACTGACTCCCCAGCCAATTTTAGACCCATCTCCTTACTTAATATAGATCTAAAACTCTACGCCAAGATTTTAGCCACCCGTCTTAATAAAATCCTACCGTCCATAATCCACCAAGACCAAGTAGGATTTGTGCCCCACAGAGAGGCTAAAGATAACACAGTTAAAGTTCTCAATCTCTTAGAACACATCTCGATAACCCAATCCCCGACTGTTTTCCTATCGACTGACGCCGAAAAGGCATTTGACAGACTTGACTGGACCTTTCTACAAGAAACCCTAAGACGATACAACTTCCCAGACTCTTTTATTCAAAAAATACTAGCCTTATACGCCAACCCCACAGCACAAATCAGAATAAACGGTACGCTCTCTGACCCCTTCGAAATCAGAAATGGTTCCAGACAGGGATGCCCCTTATCCCCACTCTTATTTATCTTAGCCTTAGAGCCGCTCGCTATTAAAATTCAACATAACAATCAGATACATGGAATAGTGGTCGGTGCCCAAACTCACAAGCTAGCCATATTCGCAGATGACATTCTCCTGACTCTCACCAACCCACTCCCCTCCCTTAAAACAACTATTTCAGAGTTAGACCAATATGGGACTGTATCCAATTTCCTAATCAATGTGACAAAATCTGAATATCTCCCTATTAATCTCACCAACCAATCCCTAGATGAACTAAAACTATCTTGCCCCCTTAAACTACAGACAAAATTCTTAAAATACTTAGGCATACGCATTACCCCCAATATAGCAGACCTCCGCATACATAATTATGGTACCTTAATTTCAGAATTTAAAAACCTTATCTCAACTTGGCTACCCAAAAACATTTCATGGCTAGGCAGAATCCACACAACCAAAATGACTCTACTGCCAAAAGTCTTATATATCCTTCAGACAATCCCCATCCCAGGCACCCAGAAAGACCTAGACATCTTGCAAAAAATTATAAATGATTATATTTGGAGACGCAGACCTCCTAGAATTAATAAAAATACGCTTCATAAACTTCCTAGGGAAGGGGGTCTGGGGGTCCCTCATCTCCGATCCTATAAACTCGCCATTTCGTTGCAAAGAATCTCGGACTGGTGCAAAATCAGTGGCCCAAACCCCAAACAATGGGTACAGTTAGAAAACGCCCTTTCCTTGTCACATAACTTAGATGAGATATGTTGGAACCCTGGTTTCTTCAATAAACACAGTATATCCTCCTCATCCATAACAAATGAAACGTGGTCAGACTGGAGACAAATCAACAAACCACTGAACAAAATTTCCTCTCGATATTCTCCTCTCACCACTCTTTTTTAAATAACCCAGAATTCCCTCCAGGCCTTCACCAAACGCTCCCCCAGATTTCAAGACCTACTAGATCACTCCCTATGCACCTCTTGACAGATAATAATCACAAAATCAAGACCAATAACCAACTGGAATCTTTAAATCATCCATTTCTGTCCTCTTGGTTCCGTCTTAACCAAGCAAGACATTACATAACCACACACAAGGATATAAGAGACTTAATACGACCTCTCACTCCCTTTGAACAAATATGCCAATCAATAGAAAATACACCCAGAACAATCTCCAAACTACACAAACTGATCCTGCAAATGACTTTCCCACATCTCCCTTCTTACACGAAACGATGGGACCTAGAACTCAAGACGAATACTGCCCCCAAACTCTGGGCACGCAGATTCGACACCCTAACACACTCTGCACACTCAGCCCAAGCTAAAGAGACCAATATTAAGATAATGATGAGATGGTACTTAACTCCAGCAAGATTAAAATCTATATACAAAAACTCGTCAATGCTATGCTGGAGAGGTTGCACACAAGAGGGACATATTACCCACATTTGGTGGGACTGCGATCTTATAAAACCATTCTGGTCACAAATTTTTAAACATATTAATAAAATATTAAGCACAAACATATCTCCCACCCCAGACTTAGTCTTACTATGTCAACCCCCCGCCATCACTTGTAAAATCAGAAAACACCTTTATCACTTAATGCTCAATGCTGCAAATCAGCTAATCCCTAGAAAATGGAAATCTGCATTAATCCCCTCCATCCAAGAATGGATAACACTGGTTCAAAGAAACCTCCTCCTGGAAAGATTACACTACCTCAAAATAGGCCAAATCACCTTATACCAAGACATGCTCTTCTTATGGGAATCCTTCATACTCGCTGCTACATAGATTCATATCAACAAACGGTCACTCCTCTAGATTCTATGGGAAGCCCCCCCCCCCGCCAAGACATCTCTTCCCTTATCATATACAACAAGCAATGATCCATGTATGGATCAATGCATAGAAATACTAACTACAGGCCAGTTGAGTTGGCAAGTAAACAACATTAGATGAAACAGAGAATTGAGACCACTGTATGTGTACACGGTTATCATGTTAGATCCCTAACATCTTTCTATTTCCCCTCTTTTCCCCTATTCTACTCTTTTTCCCTTTCTCTCCTTAATTTATGTTATGTATTAATTTTTGTTGATATAAGTTTACTCTCATTGACTCACTCGTATGATAAACTATGTCATGGGGATAGTACACCAACATCCCAATTGGGCAAAGATACCATTAGTCCTTTCTTTGAAACAACAGGAGCTCCTCTACACCTGCTAAACTCTAACTCTTCCTAATCACAAGAGCTCTAAAGCCACAGCACACGATGGATTAATTAAAGGACATTGGACTATGGTATAATTTTACAACAAGGACTATACTCATGACAACTGCTATGTTATACACAGCCTAACATTAATCTTTTAAAGATTTATTTATCCAGCTATGATTGTAAACTGTTGATATTTCATATGTATACCTGTTGATTTGAATGAAAATAAAAAGAAAACATAAATAAAAAAAATAAATGAGTATATCGTCGATCTGAAAAGGGAGGTAAGAGATGAATCTCTACGACCGATAACAGAGAACCTATGAAATAGACCCCGTAGAAGGAGATCACTGCATTCAAATAGGCAATACTCTCCTCACATCCCTCTGACATTCACTGCACGCTGAGAGGAAAACCGGGCTCCAACTTGCTGCGGAGCGCATATCAACGTAGAATCTAGCACAAACTTACTTCACCACCTCCATCGGAGGCAAAGTTTGTAAAACTGAATTGTGGGTGTGGTGAGGGGTGTATTTATAGGCATTTTAAGGTTTGGGAAACTTTGCCCCTCCTGGTAGGAATGTATATCCCATACGTCACTAGCTCATGGACTCTTGCTAATTACATGAAAGAAAGATATTTTGCCTTAAAATGTCCTAAGTATTCAAACCCCATTTCAAAGGAGTTTAAGCAGCAAATCAGTATGTCTGTCCCGGGACAGGCAAGGTAGTGAGCCTCGTGCACACTCATGTTACTTCCCTATTCAGTCTAAGGAAGTTTACTTTGAAATCTCATGAGAGTTAAAGGGACATGAAACCCACATTTTTTCTTCCATGGTTCAGATAGAGAATACAATTTTAAACAACTTTCCAATTTACTTCTATTATTTAATTTGCTTCCTTATCTTGTTATCCTTTGCTGAAAGGTTTATCTAGGCAAGCTCAGAAGCAGCATAGCACCTAGGTTCTAACTGTTGATTGGTGCCTGGATATATATTGATTGTGATTGGCTCAACCATGTGTTCAGTTAGAAACCAGTAGTGCATTGCTGCTCCTTCAACAAATGATTCCAAGAGAAAGAAACAGATTAGATAATAGAATTAAATTAGAAAGTTGTTTGAAATTGTATTCTCTATTTGAATCATGACATTTTTTGGGGGGTTTCATGTCCCTTTAAGTTAAATCTCATGAGATCACAGTAAAAGAGTTCATGATTCAATGATTGGCTGCAGTTCATTTCTTATTTTTTTTTTTTAAATGTATTTTTTACATGCAGCTGGACAGCAGCTGAAGTATAACCTTTTACACAGGACTTACTCTGGTGAGCTGAGGAAACAATATCTTCCTTTTCTCTTGTTAAGTGTAGTCAGTCCACGGGTCATCCATTACTTATGGAATATATCTCTTCCTAACAGGAAGCTGCAAGAGGATCACCCAAGCAGAGCTGCTATATAGCTCCTCCCCTCACATGTCATATTCAGTCATTCTCTTGCAGCCTAACTAAAGATAGGTCGCTGTGAGAGGTCTGTGGTGTTTTTTAACTTAGTTTATTTCTTCAATCAAAAGTTTATTTTAAATGGCACCGGAGTGTGCTGTTTGTTCTCAGGCAGCATTAGAAGAAGAATCTGCCCTCGTTTTCTATGATCTTAGCAGACGTAACTAAGATCCACTGGCTGTTCTCATCTGAGGAGTGAGGTAACTTCAGAAAAGGGGAATAGCATGCAGGGCCCCCCTGCAAACGAGGTATGTGCAGTAAATTATTTTTCTGAGGAATGGAATTGACTGAGAAAATACTGCTGATACCAATGTAACGTAAGTTCAGCCTTAAATGCAGTGATAGCGACTGGTATTAGGCTGATGAGTGTGTGTACACTGAATGTATTTTTCTAAGGAATGGAATTGACTCTGAATATACTGTTAATACTGAAATAATGTATGAGCCTTAACTGCAGTAAAAGCGACTGGTAGCAGGCTTATTAATAACACTTCATAACTTTTAAAATGTATGTTCAAAACGTTTAATGGCATGTTAATCGTTTTTTGTGAGGTACTTGGTGATAAAACTTATTGGGGCATGATTTTTACCATATGGCCATCTTTGTTTTCTGCATAGAAACAGTTTTCTGAGCTTCCCCACTGTTGTAATATGAGTGGGAGGGGCCTATTTTAGCGCTTTTTTGCGCAGTAAAAATTCAGTCACAATCTGTCTACTTCATCCTCCATGATCCAGATCGTCTCTAGAGAGCTCAGGGGTCTTCAAAATTCTTTTTGAGGGAGGTAATCAGTCACAGCAGACCTGTGACAGTGTGTTTTGATTGTGTTAAAAAAGTTAATTATTAAATTGTTATCCGTTTTTGGGTATTAAGGGGTTAATCATCCATTTGCTGGTGGTTGCAATCCTTTGCTAACTTAATACATTTACTGTGAAAAATTGGTTGCTATAACTATTTTGGTTCATTGTTATTTCAACTGTGACAGCTTTTTGTGCTTCTTAAAGGCACAGTAGCGTTTTTTTTTTATATTGCTTGTAAATTTATTTAGAAAAGTATTTCCAAGCTTGCTAGTCTCATTGCTAGTCTGTTTAAACATGTCTGACACAGATGAATCTTTGTTCACTATGTTTAAAGGCCAATGTGGAGCCCAATAGAAATTTGTGTACTAATTGCATTGATGTTACTTTAAATAAAAGTCAATCTTTACATGTAAAGAAATTATCACCAGACAACGAGGGGGAAGTTATGCCGACTAACTCTCCTCACGTGTCAGTACCTTCGCCTCTCGCTCAGGAGGTGCGTGATTTTGTGGCGCCAAGTACATCAGGGAGGCCCTTACAAATCACTTTGCAAGACATGGCTACTGCTATGACAGAAGTATTATCTAAATTGCCAGAATTAAGAGGCAAGCGTGATAGCTCTGGGTTAAGGACAGAGCGCGCGGATGAGGTGAGAGCCATGTCAGATACTGCGTCACAGTTTGCAGAACTTGAAGACGGAGAGCTTCATTCTGTGGGTGACGGATCTGATCCAGGGAGACTGGATTCAGAGATTTCTAATTTTAAATTTTAGCTTGAGAACCTCCGCATATTGCTAGGGGAGGTATTAGCGGCTCTGAATGATTGTAACACGGTTGCAATTCCAGAAAAATTATGTAGGTTTGATAGATACTATGCGGTACCGGTGTGTACTGACGTGTTTCCTATACCTAAAAGGCTTACAGAGATTATTAGCAAGGAGTGGGATAGACCTGGTGTGCCTTTTTCCCCTCCTCCCATATTTAGGAAAATGTTTCCTATAGACGCCACCACACGAGACTTATGGCAGACGGTCCCTAAGGTGGAGGGAGCAGTTTCTACTTTAGCTAAGCGTACCACTATCCCGGTGGAGGATAGTTCTGCCTTTTCAGATCCAATGGATAAGAAATTAGAGGGTTACCTTAAGAAAATGTTTGTTCAACAAGGTTTTATCTTACAGCCCCTTGCATGCATTGCGCCTGTCACTGCTGCGGCGGCATTCTGGTTTGAGTCTCTGGAAGAGGCCATTCGCACAGCTCCATTGGATGAAATTATGAACAAGCTTAAAGCACTTAAGCTAGCTAACGCATTTGTTTCTGATGCCGTCGTACATTTAACCAAACTTACGGCTAAGAACTCCGGATTCGCCATCCAAGCGCGCAGAGCGCTATGGCTTAAATCCTGGTCAGCTGACGTGACTACTAAATCTAAATTGCTTAATATTCCTTTCAAAGGGCAGACCTTATTCGGGCCCGGCTTGAAAGAAATTATAGCTGACATTACGGGAGGTAAGGGCCATGCTCTACCTCAGGACAGGGCCAAATCAAAGGCCAAACAGTCTAATTTCCGTGCCTTTCGTAACTTCAAGGCAGGAGCAGCATCAACTTCCTCCGCTTCAAAACAGGAAGGAGCTGTTGCTCGTTACAGACAGTGCTGGAAAGTTAACCAGTCCTGGAACAAGGGCAAGCAGGCCAAGAAACCTGCTGCTGCCCCTAAGACAGCATGAAGAGAGGGCCCCCTATCCGGAAATGGATCTAGTGGGGGGGCAGACTTTCTCTCTTCGCCCAGGCTTGGACAAGAGATGTCCAGGATCCCTGGGCGTTTGAGATCATATCTCAGGGATATCTCCTGGACTTCAAAACTTCTCCTCCACGAGGGAGATTTCATCTTTCAAGGTTATCAGCAAACCAAATAAAGAAAGAGGCGTTTCTACGCTGTGTACAAGACCTCTTACTAATGGGGGTGATCCACCCAGTTCCGCGGACGGAACACGGGCAAGGATTCTATTCAAATCTATTTGTGGTTCCCAAGAAAGAGGGAACCTTCAGACCAATCTTGGACTTAAAAATCCTAAACAAATTCCTAAGAGTTCCATCATTCAAAATGGAAACTATTCAAACCATCCTTCCCATTATCCAAGAGGGTCAGTACATGACCACAGTGGACTTAAAGGATGCCTACCTTCACATACCGATTCACAAGGATCATTATCGGTACCTAAGATTTGCTTTCCTACCAGTTTGTAGCTCTTCCCTTCGCCTGCATCTCAGACCGCTGCAATTGTGCATGCTAAGTCAGTGGAATGGGGATTACTCAGATTTGTCCCCCCTGCTAAATCTTGATCAAGAGACCAGAGATTATCTTCTATGGTGGCTTTCTCGGCCACATCTGTCCAAGGGGATGATCTTTCGCAGGCTAGATTGGACGATTGTAACAACAGACGCCAGCCTTCTAGGCTGGGGCGCAGTCTGGAACTCCCTGAAGGCTCAGGGACTATGGACTCAGGAGGAGAAACTCCTCCCAATAAATATTCTGGAATTAAGAGCAATATTCAATGTTCTCCTAGCTTGGCCTCAGTTAGCAACTCTGAGGTTCATCAGATTTCAGTCGGACAACATCACGACTGTGGCTTACATCAACCATCAAGGGGGAACCAGAAGTTCCCTAGCGATGTTGGAAGTCTCAAAGATAATTCGCTGGGCAGAGTCTCACTCTTGCCACCTGTCAGCGATTTACATCCCAGGCGTGGAGAACTGGGAGGCGGATTTTCTAAGTCGCCAGACTTTTCATCCGGGGGAGTGGGAACTTCATCCGGAGGTCTTTGCTCAACTGATTCATCGTTGGAGCAAACCAGATCTGGATCTCATGGCGTCTCGCCAGAACGCCAAGCTTCCTTTTTACGGATCCAGGTCCAGGGACCCGGGAGCGGTGCTGATAGATGCTCTGACAGCCCCTTGGGTCTTCAACATGGCTTATGTGTTTCCACCATTTCCGATGCTTCCTCGTTTGATTTCCAAGATCAAACAGGAGAGAGCTTCGGTGATTCTGATAGCGCCTGCGTGGCCACGCAGGACCTGGTATGCAGACCTAGTGGACATGTCGTCCTGCCCACCGTGGTCTCTGCCTCTGAGACAGGACCTTCTAATTCAGGGTCCTTTCAACCATCCAAATCTAATTTCTCTGAGGCTGACTGCATGGAGATTGAACGCTTGATTCTATCAAAGCGTGGCTTCTCTGAGTCGGTTATTGATACCTTAATACAGGCTAGGAAGCCTGTTACCAGAAGAATTTACCATAAGATATGGCGTAAATATTTATATTGGTGCGAATCCAAGAGTTACTCATGGAGTAAGGTTAGGATTCCTAGGATATTGTCTTTTCTACAAGAGGGTTTAGAAAAGGGCTTATCTGCTAGTTCGTTAAAGGGACAGATTTCTGCTCTGTCTATTCTTCTACACAAACGTCTGGCAGAAGTTCCAGACGTTCAGGCTTTTTGTCAGGCTTTAGCTAGGATTAAGCCTGTGTTTAAGACTGTTGCTCCGCCGTGGAGCTTAAACTTAGTTCTTAACGTTCTTCAAGGCGTTCCATTTGAACCCCTTCATTCCATTGATATCAAGCTGTTATCCTGGAAGGTTCTGTTTTTGATGGCTATTTCCTCGGCTCGAAGAGTCTCTGAGTTATCTGCCTTACATTGTGATTCTCCTTATCTGATTTTTCATTCAGACAAGGTAGTTCTGCGTACTAAACCTGGGTTCTTACCTAAGGTAGTTACTAACAGGAATATCAATCAAGAGATTGTTGTTCCATCACTGTGTCCTAACCCTTCTTCAAAGAAGGAACGACTTTTGCATAATCTGGACGTAGTCCGTGCCCTGAAGTTCTATTTGCAGGCAACTAAAGATTTTCGTCAAACTTCTTCCCTGTTTGTCGTTTACTCTGGACAGAGAAGAGGTCAAAAGGCTTCGGCTACCTCTCTCTCTTTTTGGCTTCGTAGCATAATACGTTTAGCCTATGAGACTGCTGGACAGCAGCCTCCTGAAAGGATTACAGCTCATTCTACTAGAGCTGTGGCTTCCACCTGGGCCTTTAAAAATGAGGCCTCTGTTGAACAGATTTGCAAGGCTGCAACTTGGTCTTCACTTCACACTTTTTCAAAAATTTACAAATTTGACACTTTTGCTTCTTCGGAGGCTATTTTTGGGAGAAAGGTGCTTCGGCAGTGGTTCCTTCTGTTTAAGGTTCCTGCCTTGTCCCTCCCTTCATCCGTGTACTTTAGCTTTGGTATTGGTATTCCATAAGTAATGGATGACCCGTGGACTGACTACACTTAACAAGAGAAAACATAATTTATGCTTACCTGATAAATTTATTTCTCTTGTAGTGTAGTCAGTCCACGGCCCGCCCTGTCTTTAAGGCAGATCTAAATTTTAATTAAACTCCAGTCACCACTGCACCCTATGGTTTCTCCTTTCTCGTCTGGTTTTGGTCGAATGACTGAATATGACATGTGAGGGGAGGAGCTATATAGCAGCTCTGCTTGGGTGATCCTCTTGCAGCTTCCTGTTAGGAAGAGATATATTCCATAAGTAATGGATGACCCGTGGACTGACTACACTACAAGAGAAATAAATTTATCAGGTATGCATAAATTATGTTTTTTACATAGATTCTCAGGTGATATTTTCCTGTCAGCTTTTAAGTTTTACTACACCAGTTTCAAGTGATTTAGCATATGAGTATTATGTCCCTTTAAGTACTGTTTTTCCCTCAGAGCCAGCCAGAACAGGGTTCAGCCACCTTGTCTTGCCTGTAGGATTAGCATCAAGACCAGTGTTTCCCAACTCCAGTCCTCAGGACCCTTATCAGGCCACATATTTATTATATCTTCACTATAGACAGGTGAAGTGATCAGCTGATGGGTGAACTGATTATTTCACCTGTACTCTAGTTAAGATAGAATTAATATGTGGCCTCTTAAGGGTCCTGACGACTGAGTTTGGGAAACACTGATCCAGACGTTTTACTTCTTTACTTGCACGTAACTCCAAAAAGCTTTTTAGCACAGAAACATTTTTTATAAAACTAGAATACTTTTTTAAATACCTTCTTCTAAGAACAACAAATAAAAAAAATGAGTTGAATATCTTTCTTATAATATCAAATTTCATTTTCTCCTGTAGTGTAGTCAGTCCACGGGTCATCCATTACTTACGGGATTATATCTCCTCCCTAACAGGAAGTGCAAGAGGATCACCCAAGCAGAGCTGCTATATAGCTCCTCCCCTCTACGTCATACCCAGTCATTCTCTTGCACCTAACTAATAGATAGGACGTGTGAGAGGACTGTGGTTATTAAAATTAGTTTTTATATCTTCAATCAAAAGTTTGTTATTTTAAACAGCACCGGAGTGTGTTGTTTTTTCTCAGGCAGCATTAGAAGAAGAATCTACCTGAGTTTGTGTATGATCTTAGCGGTCGTAACTAAGATCCATTTGCTGTTCTCGGCCATTCTGAGGAGTGAGGTAACTTCAGAACAGGTGACAGCGGGCAGGGTTCACCTGCAAGGAGGTATGTTGCAGTATATTATTTTCTAAGGAATGGAATTGACTGAGAAAATACTGCTAATACCCATATAATGTAAGTGCAGCCTTAAATGCAGTAGTAGCGACTGGTATCAGGCTGATATGTATGTATGTTACACTGAGGTATTTCTGGGGAATGGAACTTCACTAAGAAAATACTGTATACATTTAACTTATATTTGAGCCCCCACTGCAGTGAAAGCGACTAGCAGCAGGCTTATTAGTATCATTTCATAATTTTATTTTAAAACGTTTTACTGGCATGTTAATCATTTTTTTCTGAGGTACTTGGTGCTAAAAAATTTTGGGCATTATTTTTCCACATGGCTGTCGTTTATTTATGAATAAATTCAGTTTACTGAGCTTCTCCACTGTTATAATATGAGTGGGAGGGGCCTATTTTGGCGCTTTCTTGCGCAGTAAGAATTCAGTCACAGCCTTCCTATTCCTTCCTCCATGATCC
Source organism: Bombina bombina (assembly GCF_027579735.1). Lineage (NCBI taxonomy): Eukaryota > Metazoa > Chordata > Amphibia > Anura > Bombinatoridae > Bombina > Bombina bombina. Next base: position 260,718,929 of record NC_069504.1, on the reverse strand, counting down.
AGGACGTCTCTACAGAGCCCAGGGGTCTCCAAAACTAGTTTTGAGGGAGGTAATCACTCACAGCAGACCTGTGAGACTGTGCTTTTGACTGTGATAAAACGTTTATATTCTGTTATCCGTTTTTTGGGTATTAAGGGGTTAATCATCCATTTGCTGGTGGGTGCAATCCTTTGCTAACTTATTGCATTTACTGTGAAAATTTGGTTGCTATAACAAATTTGGTTCATTGTAATTTCAACTGTGACAGTTTATTGGTGCTTCTTAAAGGCACAGTAACGTTTTTTATATTGCTTGTAAATTTATTTCAAAAGTAATTTCCAAGCTTGCTAGTTTCATTGCTAGTCTGTTAAACATGTCTGACACAGAGGAAACTCTTTGTGCAATATGTTTAAAGGCCAATGTGGAGCCCAATAGAAATTTGTGTACTAATTGCATTGATGCTACTTTAAATAAAAGTGTACATGTAAAGAAAATTTCACCAGACAACGAGGGGGAAGTTATGCCGACTAACTCTCCTCACGTGTCAGTACCTTCATCTCCCGCTCAGGAGGTGCGTGATATTGTGGCGCCAAGTACATCAGGGCGGCCCATACAAATCACTTTGCAAGACATGGCTAATGTTATGACTGAAGTATTATCTAAATTGCCAGAAATTAGGGGTAAACGCGACCACTCTGGGGTGAGAACAGAGTGCGCTGATAATATTAGAGCCATGTCTGATACTGCGTCACAATTTGCAGAACATGAGGACGGAGAGCTTCATTCTGTGGGTGACGGATCTGATCCAAGTAAACTGGACTCAGACATTTCAAATTTTAAATTTAAGCTTGAGAACCTCCGTGTATTGCTAGGGGAGGTATTAGCGGCTCTGAATGATTGTAACACGGTTGCAATTCCAGAGAAAATGTGTAGGCTGGATAAATATTTTGCGGTACCGACGTGTACTGACGTTTTTCCTATTCCTAAAAGGCTTACAGAAATTATTAACAAGGAGTGGGATAGACCTGGTGTGCCCTTTTCTCCCCCTCCTATATTTAGAAAAATGTTTCCAATAGACGCCACCACACGGGACTTAGGGCAGACGGTCCCTAAGGTGGAGGGAGCAGTTTCTACTCTGGCTAAACGCACCACTATCCCGGTGGAGGATAGCTGTGCTTTTTCAGATCCAATGGATAAAAAGTTAGAGGGTTACCTTAAGAAAATGTTTGTTCAACAAGGTTTTATATTACAACCCCTTGCATGCATTGCGCCTGTCACGGCTGCGGCGGCATTCTGGTTTGAGTCTCTGGAAGAGACCATTAACTCAGTTACATTGGATGAGATTACAGACAAGCTTAGAGTCCTTAAGCTAGCTAATTCATTTATTTCCGATGCCGTAGTACACTTAATTAAACTTACGGCTAAGAATTCAGGATTCGCCATTCAAGCGCGCAGAGCGCTGTGGCTTAAATCTTGGTCAGCCGATGTGACTTCTAAATCTAAATTGCTTAACATACCTTTCAAAGGGCAGACATTATTCGGGCCCGGTTTGAAAGAAATTATCGCTGACATTACTGGAGGTAAGGGTCATGCCCTGCCTCAAGACAGAGCCAAACCAAGGGCTAGACAGTCTAATTTCCGTGCCTTTCGTAACTTCAAGGCAGGAGCAGCATCAACTTCCTCAGCTCCAAAGCAGGAAGGAACTGTTGCTCGCTACAGACAGGGCTGGAATCCTAACCAGTCCTGGAACAAGGGCAAGCAGGCCAGAAAACCTGCTGCTGCCCCTAAGACAGCATGAAGTGAGGGCCCCCGATCCGGAAACGGATCTAGTGGGGGGCAGACTTTCTCTCTTTGCCCAGGCTTGGGCAAGAGATGTCCAGGATCCCTGGGCGTTAGAGATCATATCCCAGGGATATCTTCTGGACTTCAAAGCTTCTCCTCCAAAAGGGAGATTTCATCTTTCAAGGTTGTCAGCAAACCAGTTAAAGAGAGAAGCGTTTCTACGCTGTGTACAAGACCTTTTACTAATGGGAGTGATCCATCCAGTTCCGCGGTCGGAACACGGACAGGGGTTTTACTCAAATCTGTTTGTGGTTCCCAAAAAAGAGGGAACCTTCAGACCAATTTTGGACTTAAAGATCCTAAACAAATTCCTAAGAGTTCCATCGTTCAAAATGGAAACTATTCGGACAATCTTACCTATGATCCAAAGGGGTCAATACATGACCACAGTGGATTTAAAGGATGCCTACCTTCACATACCGATTCACAAGGATCATTATCGGTACCTAAGGTTTGCTTTCCTAAACAGGCATTACCAGTTTGTAGCTCTTCCCTTCGGGTTAGCCACGGCTCCAAGAATCTTTACAAAGGTTCTGGGCTCTCTTCCTGCGGTACTAAGACCGCGAGGAATTTCGGTAGCTCCGTACCTAGACGACATTCTGATACAAGCGTCAAGTTTCCAGACTGCCAAGTCTCATACAGAGTTGGTTCTGGCATTTCTAAGGTCGCATGGGTGGAAGGTGAACGTAGAAAAGAGTTCTCTATTGCCACTCACAAGAGTTCCCTTCTTGGGGACTCTTATAGATTCTGTAGAAATGAAAATTTACCTGACAGAAGACAGGTTAACAAAACTTCTAAATGCTTGCCGTGTCCTTCATTCCATTCAACACCCGTCAGTGGCTCAATGCATGGAGGTAATCGGCTTAATGGTAGCGGCAATGGACATAGTACCTTTTGCACGCCTGCATCTCAGACCACTACAATTGTGCATGCTAAGTCAGTGGAATGGGGATTACTCAGATTTGTCCCCTATGCTGAATCTGGATCAAGAGACCAGAGATTCTCTTCTATGGTGGCTTTCTCGGCCACATCTGTCCAGGGGGATGCCCTTCAGCAGGCCAGACTGGACTATTGTAACAGACGCCAGCCTACTAGGTTGGGGCGCTGTCTGGAATTCCCTGAAGGCTCAGGGATCATGGACTCAGGAGGAGAGTCTCCTTCCAATAAATATTCTGGGAATTAAGAGCAGTTCTCAATGCTCTTCTGGCTTGGCCTCAGATAGCAACTCTGAGGTTCATCAGGTTCCAGTCGGACAACATCACGACTGTGGCTTACATCAACCATCAGGGAGGGACACGGAGTTCCCTAGCGATGATGGAAGTCTCAAAGATAATTCGCTGGGCAGAGTCTCACTCTTGCCACCTGTCAGCGATCCACATCCCAGGCGTGGAGAACTGGGAGGCGGATTTCCTAAGTCGCCAGTCTTTTCATCCGGGGGAGTGGGAACTTCACCCAGAGGTATTTGCACAACTGCTTCGGCGTTGGGGCAAACCAGATCTGGATCTCATGGCGTCTCGCCAGAACGCCAAGCTTCCTTGCTACGGATCAAGGTCCAGGGACCCCGGAGCGGTTCTGATAGATGCTCTGACAGCACCTTGGGTCTTCAACATGGCTTATGTGTTTCCACCCTTCCCGATACTTCCTCGACTGATTGCCAGGATCAAACAGGAGAGAGCATCGGTGATTCTAATAGCGCCTGCGTGGCCACGCAGGACATGGTATGCAGATCTAGTGGACATGTCGTCCTGTCCACCATGGTCTCTGCCTCTGAGACAGGACCTTCTGGTTCAGGGTCCTTTCAAACATCCAAATCTAATTTCTCTGAGGCTGACTGCATGGAGATTGAACGCTTGATTCTATCAAAGCGTGGATTCTCGGAGTCAGTGATTGATACCTTAATACAGGCTAGGAAACCTGTTACCAGGAAAATTTACCATAAAATATGGCGTAAATACTTACATTGGTGCGAATCCAAGAGTTACTCATGGAGTAAGGTTAGGATTCCTAGGATATTGTCTTTTCTACAAGAAGGCTTAGAAAAGGGTTTATCTGCTAGTTCGTTAAAGGGACAGATGTCAGCTCTGTCCATTCTTTTACACAAGCGTCTGTCAGAAGTTCCAGACGTTCATGCTTTTTGTCAGGCTTTGGCCAGGATTAAGCCGGTGTTTAAAACTGTTGCTCCCCCATGGAGCTTAAACTTAGTTATTAACGTTTTACAGGGTGTTCCGTTTGAACCCCTTCATTCCATTGATATCAAGCTGTTATCTTGGAAAGTTCTGTTCCTAATGGCTATTTCCTCGGCTCGAAGAGTCTCTGAGTTATCAGCCTTACATTGTGATTCTCCTTATCTGATTTTTCATTCAGACAAGGTAGTTCTGCGTACTAAACCTGGGTTCTTACCTAAGGTAGTCACTAACAAGAATATCAATCAAGAGATTGTTGTTCCTTCATTGTGCCCTAATCCTTCCTCAAAGAAGGAACGACTTCTGCACAATCTGGACGTCGTCCGTGCCCTGAAATTTTATTTACAGGCAACTAAAGATTTTCGACAAACCTCTTCCCTGTTTGTCGTTTATTCTGGACAGAGGAGAGGTCAAAAGGCTTCGGCTACCTCTCTCTCCTTCTGGCTTCGTAGCATAATACGTTTAGCCTATGAGACTGCTGGACAGCAGCCTCCTGAAAGAATTACAGCTCATTCTACCAGAGCTGTGGCTTCCACTTGGGCCTTTAAAAATGATGCCTCTGTTGAACAGATTTGCAAGGCTGCAACTTGGTCTTCACTTCACACCTTTTCAAAATGTTACAAATTTGACACTTTTGCTTCTTCGGAGGCTGTTTTTGGGAGAAAGGTTCTTCAGGCAGTGGTTCCTTCCGTGTAAAGGTCCTGCCTGTCCCTCCCGTCATCCGTGTACTTTTAGCTTTGGTATTGGTATCCCATAAGTAATGGATGACCCGTGGACTGACTACACTTAACAGGAGAAAACATAATTTATGCTTACCTGATAAATTCCTTTCTCCTGTAGTGTAGTCAGTCCACGGCCCGCCCTGTTTTTACGGCAGGTCTAAATTTTAAATTAAACTTCAGTCACCACTGCACCCTATAGTTTCTCCTTTCTCGTTTGGTTTCGGTCGAATGACTGGGTATGACGTAGAGGGGAGGAGCTATATAGCAGCTCTGCTTGGGTGATCCTCTTGCACTTCCTGTTAGGGAGGAGATATAATCCCGTAAGTAATGGATGACCCGTGGACTGACTACACTACAGGAGAAAGGAATTTATCAGGTAAGCATAAATTATGTTTTTCTGTTCTGCTCTTTCTCTCACTTGTTTGTTATGGCTATCCTTGAGAGAGAAAATTGAATTTGACCGCATTATTACTAAGGTATTGACCGCAATAGTGCTTCATATAGGATTCTGGGTATTTGGCAGGTCCTTGAATGGTTGAGGTAGCTATCAAGAGAATTTAGAGTGGTTCCTTAGGAATCTGTTGGTGGCAAATTACTTGGGAAAAACAAATTGGAAGTGATATTTTTTTTTGTGTGTGTAATAAAAATGACAAAATATGGTATTTATTTTCATTACTGTAAAGTTCAACAAGTTATGCTGTCAAGCTACATTAGATAGCTTTCACTGTTGGATATTGGTACTTCGTTACTTCCGACCATTGTATTGATCAGTATGTGTTCTACGAGGGAAACACACTTCCAGTTGCAGTACAGTGCCAAAAGGGTACAAGAAAGTGCACTATATAAACTTATATATAGTATTTTGTACCTTTTTAAAAATGCTGTGTGAAATCTGCTTATTTTAATAAAATGAATACATCTCAATCAATTTATCAATACTTCTTAAAGGGAAGGTAAACTTTGAATGAAAGCCCGGTTTTTAAAAATACTATTAAAAACAGGGGCACTTTCATTCATCAAATAAAAGTGCCCCTGTTTTTAATAGTATTTTTTTCATTCATCAAAGTTTACCTTCACTTTAAAGAGACCTGAAACACTAAATACATTTCTCTTGTAAAGGTGTATCCAGTCCACGGGTTCATCCATTACTTGTGGGATATTCTCCTTCCCAACAGGAAGCTGCAAGAGGACACCCACAGCAGAGCTGTCTATATAGCTCCTCCCCTAACTGCCACCCCCAGTCATTCTCTTGCAGCTCTCGACAAGAAAGGAAGTATCAAGAGATATGTGGTGACTTAGTGTAGTTTTTACCTTCAATCAAGAGTTTATTTTTAAACGGTACCGGCGTTGTACTGTTTTACTCTCAGGCAGAAATTGGAAGAATAATTCTGCCTGGAGGTTTGATGATCTTAGCGGTTTGTAACTGAGGTCCATTGCTGTTCTCACACATAACTGAAGAGTATGGAAAGAAAACTTCAGTTGGGGGGACGGTCTGCAGATGACCTGCTTTGAGGTATGTTCAGTATATTTTTTTCTAGAGAGATAAGGTCTAGAAAATGCTGACAGTGCCTGGTATATTTTAGGTAAGCCTGATACAGTGATTTAACGACTGGGATCATGCTTGCAAATAAGGGTAATATTCATGTTAATACTCATATTACTTAGTGTAAAAACGTTTGCATGGTTTATAGAAAAAACATTTTTTCTCTGAGGGTGATAAATCTTTATTTGGGGCCTAGTTTTCCACATGGCTAGTTAGATTACTCCTAGGCGTACTTTTTTAAGGCCCTCTGACATTAAGTGCATGGTGGGAGGGGCCTATTTTTGCGCTCTAAATGCGCAGTTGATTTTCAGACTGAGACATCCAGCTTCCCTAAAGGAGTCCTCTGGTATCTAGGACCACTATAGAGGGTTTTTTTTTCCTGCAAAAATCGTGTTTAAGGGCAGGTAGGAGCCACAGCAGAGCTGTGGCAGTGTGTTTGACTGTTTAACGATTTTAACGTTTTTCTAATCCGTTTTGGGGCCTAAGGGGTTAATCATCCATTTGCAAGTGGGTGCAATGCTGCTTTAGTCCCTTATACACACTGCCCTTATACACACTGTAAAAATTTTGTAGAGTTTACTACTTTTTAACACTGTTTTGCAGTTTATGTGGTAGTTTTTTTTCTCTTAAAGGCACAGTACCGTTTTTGTATAATTGCTTTTTCACATTTATTAAAGTGTTTTCCAAGCTTGCTGGTCTCATTACTAGTCTGTTAAACATGTCTGACATAGAGGAAACTCCTTGTTCATTATGTTTAGAAGCCATTGTGGAACCCCCTCTTAGAATGTGTACCAAATGTACTGACCTTTCTATAAGTTATAAAGACCATTTTATGGCTTTTAAAGATTTATCACCAGAGGTTTCTCAGACTGACAAAAGGGAGGTTATGCCATCTAGCTCTCCCCACGTGTCAGAACCTATAACTCCCGCTCAAGTGACGCCAAGTACATCTAGCGCGTCCAATGCGTTTACCTTACAAGACATGGCGGCAGTTATGAATCATACCCTCACAGAGGTATTGTCCAAACTACCAGGGTTACAAGGAAAGCGAGACAGCTCTGGGGCTAGAACAAATACAGAGCTTTCTGATGCTTTAGTAGCTATGTCTGATATACCCTCACAATGTGCAGAAGCCGAAGCAGGAGAGCTTCTATCTTTGGGTGACATTTCTGATTCAGGGAAGGCGTTACTTCAGTCTGACTCTGAAATGACAGCGTTTTAAATTTAAGCTTGAACACCTCCGCTTGTTGCTCAGGGAGGTTTTAGCGACTCTGGATGACTGTGTCACCATTGTAGTCCCAGAGAAATTGTGTAAAATGGATAAATACTTTGCAGTGCCTGTTTACACTGACGTTTTTCCAATCCCTAAGAGATTTTCAGAAATTAATACTAAGGAATGGGCTAGACCAGATGTACCGTTCTCTCCCCCTCCTGCTTTTAAAAAGATGTTTCCTATAGATGCCGCAACACGGGACTCGTGGCAGACGGTCCCTAAGGTGGAGGGAGCAGTCTCTACCCTAGCTAAGCGTACAACTATCCCTGTCGAGGACAGTTGTGCTTTCCTAGATCCAATGGATAAAAAATTAGAGGGTTTCCTTAAGAAAATCTTTATACAACAAGGTTTTATTCTCCAGCCTCTTGCATGCATTGCCCCAGTCACTGCTGCAGCGGCTTTCTGGTTTGAGTCTCTTGATGAGGCTCTACAGGTAGAGACCCGTTGGATGATATCCTAGACAGGCTTAAAGCTCTTAAGTTAGCCAATTCATTTATTTCTGACGCCATTTTTCATTTAACCAAGCTAACGGCTAAGAATTCAGGTTTTTGCCATTCAGGCGCGTAGGGCGCTATGGCTTAAATCCTGGTCAGCTGACGTTACTTCAAAGTCTAAACTTCTCAACATCCCCTTCAAAGGGCAGACCCTATTCGGGCCTGGACTGAAGGAGATCATTTCTGATATTACTGGAGGAAAAGGCCACGCCCTTCCCCAGGATAGGTCTAACAAATTAAGGACCAAACAGACTAATTTTCGTTCCTTTTGAAACTTCAAGAGTGGCGCAGCTTCAACTTCTTCTACTGCAAAACAAGAGGGAAATTTTGCCCAGTCCAAGCCAGTCTGGAGACCTAACCAGGCGTGGAACAAAAAACCTGCTGCTGCCTCTAAGACAGCATGGAGGAGTAGCCCCCGATCCGGGAGAGGCAGACTTTCTCTCTTCGCCCAGGCTTGGGCAAGAGACGTCCAGGATCCCTGGGCTCTGGAGATTGTTTCCCAGGGATATCTTCTGGATTTCAAAGCTTCATCTCCAAAGGGGAGATTTCATCTCTCACAATTATCTGCAAACCAGATAAAGAGAGAGGCAATCTTACGTTGGGTTCAAGACCTACTGGTTATGGGAGTGATCCACCCAGTTCCAAGGGAGGAACAGGGGCAGGGCTTCTATTCAAATCTGTTTATAGTTCCCAAAAAAGAGGGAACTTTCAGACCAATCTTGGATCTCAAGTTCCTAAACAAATTTCTCAGGGTCCCATCCTTCAAGATGGAGACTATTCGAACCATCCTACCTATGATCCAGGAGGGTCAATATATGACTACCGTGGACTTAAAGGATGCTTATCTACACATTCAGATACACAGAGATCATCATCAGTTTCTCAGGTTCGCCTTCCTAGACGGGCATTACCAGTTTGTGGCTCTTCCCTTCGGGTTAGCCACGGCACCTAGAATCTTTACGAAGGTTCTAGGGTCCCTTCTTGCGGTTCTAAGGCCACGGGGCATAGCAGTGGCCCCTTACCTAGACGACATTCTGATACAGGCGTCAACTTTCCAAATCGCCAGGTCCCATACGGACATTGTTCTGGCATTCCTGAGGTCTCACGGGTGGAAGGTGAACGAAGGAAAGAGTTCTCTCTCCCCTCTCACAAGAGTTTCCTTCCTAGGAACTCTGATAGATTCAGTAGAAATGAAAAATTTTCTGACAGAGGTCAGGTTGTCAAAGCTTCTTACTTCCTGCCGTGCTCTTTATTCCACTTCTCGGCCGTCAGTGGCTCAGTTTATGGAAGTAATCGGCTTAATGGTAGTGGCAATGGACATAGTTCAGTTTGCCCGCCTTCATCTCAGACCACTGCAACTTTGCATGCTCAATCAGTGGAATGGGGATTACACAGATTTGTCCCCTCTATTAAATCTGGATCAAGAGACCAGGGATTCTCTTCTCTGGTGGCTATCTCGGGTCCATCTGTCCAGAGGAATGAGTTTCCGCAGGCCAGAATGGACTATAGTGACGACAGATGCCAGCCTTCTGGGCTGGGGTGCAGTCTGGAACTCCCTGAAGGCTCAGGGTTCGTGGACTCAGGAGGAGGCCCTCCTTCCGATAAACATTCTGGAACTAAGAGCGATATTCAATGCTCTTCAGGCTTGGCCTCAGCTAGCTGCGGTCAGGTTCATCAGATTTCAGTCGGACAACATCACGACTGTAGCCTATATCAACCATCAGGGGGGAACAAGGAGCCCCCTGGCAATGTTGGAGGTTTCAAAGATAATTCTATGGGCAGAGGTTCACTCTTGCCATCTCTCAGCTATCCATATCCCAGGAGTAGAGAACTGGGAGGCGGATTTTCTAAGTCGGCAGACTTTTTATCTGGGGGAGTGGGAGCTTCATCTGGAGGTATTTGCCCAGTTGATTCAACTATGGGGCAAACCAGAACTGGATCTCATGGCGTTTCGTCAGAACGCCAAGCTTCCTCGTTACGGGTCCAGGTATCCCAAGGCAGCGCTGATAAATGCTCTAGCAGCGCCCTGGTCCTTCAGCCTGGCTTATGTGTTTCCACCGTTTCCTCTGCTCCTGCGCGGCCACGCAGGACTTGGTATGCAGATCTGGTGGACATGTCATCCTTTTCACCATGGACTCTGCCGCTAAGGCAGGACCTTCTACTTCAAGGTCCCTTCAAACATCCAAACTTTCTCTGCGTCTGACTGCTTGGAGATTGAACGCTTGATTCTATCAAAGCGTGGTTTTTCCGAGTCGGTCATTAATACCTTAATTCAGGCTCGAAAGCCTGTCACCAGGAAAATCTATCATAAGATATAGTGTAAATATCTTCATTGGTGTGAATCCAAGGGTTACTCATGGAGTAAAGTCAGGATACCTAGGATATTATCCTTTCTCCAAGAGGGATTGGAGAAGGGATTGTCAGCTAGTTCCCTAAAGGACAGATTTCTGCTCTGTCTATTCTTTTGCACAAACTTCTGGCTGAGGTTCCAGACGTCCAGGCGTTTTGTCAGGCTTTGGTTAGAATCAAGCCTGTGTTTAAACCTGTTGCTCCGCCATGGAGTTTAAATTTAGTTCTTAAAGTTCTTCAAGGGGTTCCGTTTGAACCTTTGCATTCCATAGATATTAAACTTTTATCTTGGAAAGTTCTGTTTTTAGTAGCTATCGCCTCGGCTCGAAGAGTTTCGGAGTTATCTGCTTTACAGTGTGATTCCCCTTATCTGATTTTCCATGCAGATAAGGTAGTTTTACGTACCAAACTTGGGTTTCTTCCTAAAGTGGTATCTAATAAGAATATCAATCTGGAGATTGTTGTTCCTTCATTATGTTCTAATCCTTCTTCAAAGAAGGAACATCTATTACACAACCTTGATGTGGTTCGTGCTTTAAAGTTTTATTTACAAGCTACGAAGGATTTTTGTCAAACATCTGCTTTGTTTGTTGTCTACTCTGGACAGAGGAGAGGCCAAAAGGCTTCGGCAACTTCTCTTTCTTTTTGGCTAAGAAGCTTAATCCGCTTAGCTTATGAGACTGCTGGCCAGCAGCCTCCTGAAAGAATTACAGCTCATTCCACTAGAGCGGTGGCTTCCACATGGGCTTTTAAAAATGAGACCTCTGTTGAACAGATTTGTAAGGCGGCGACTTGGTCTTCGCTTCATACTTTTTCTAAATTCTACAAATTTGATACTTTTGCTTCTTCGGAGGCTATTTTTGGGAGAAAGGTCTTACAGGCAGTGGTGCCTTCCGTTTAAGTTCCTGCCTTGTCCCTCCCTTCATCCGTGTCCTAAAGCTTTGGTATTGCTATCCCACAAGTAATGGATGAACCCGTGGACTGGATACACCTTTACAAGAGAAAACAAAATTTATGCTTACCTGATAAATGTATTTCTCTTGTGGTGTATCCAGTCCACAGCCCGCCCTGTCATTTTAAGGCAGGTGTTTTTTATTTTTAAACTACAGTCACCACTGCACCCTATAGTTTCTCCTTTTTTCTTGCTTGTCTTCGGTCGAATGACTGGGGGTGGCAGTTAGGGGAGGAGCTATATAGACAGTTCTGCTGTGGGTGTCCTCTTGCAGCTTCCTGTTGGGAAGGAGAATATCCCACAAGTAATGGATGAACCCGTGGACTGGATACACCACAAGAGAAATAAATTTATCAGGTAAGCATAAATTTTGTTTTCATTAACCTCCCTCTAATCATGGTGTTGCCATTATGGAACCTAGGTTTACACTGCAGGTATCTGAAGGAGTGTTACTGCATGTGTGCAAGCAGGTCAGCCTGGTATATAGTGAAAGACCGGTTTAAACATGGCGGCACTCACGCCTTGAGAGAAATAGGGAATAACCTAAATACTATGCTTATACAATTAGTTTTTAATGTCCCTTTAGTAAAATGTATAGAAATAGACTATTATTGGTATTAGAATGTCATTGAATTATTAGTTTTTTCAGCTATACCGGTCTTTAAATGAACATTATGCTGTTTTTCCCCTTTTTGTATTTAAAATATCGACAAAGCTTTGGGATTTTTCTTATCTGGTATCAGGGTATATTTGATTTAAATCCTTATTTAAATCTCACAATTTAAATCATTAGCAGTAAGACTCTATTTAAATCAATTAAAATCATTGTTTTCTACATAAAGGTTTCATTTATAGAATAACTTTTTTGAAATTATTTTTACAGTTCTATCAGAAAATTACTGTTTTAGTGTTTATACTTTTAAAAATACATAGATTGGGAGGTGAACTAGCTCTAGTTAAATATGTTCATATTTGATCTACTTTTCTGCTGTACTTGATTGGAAGAAGACACATGATTGACATTAATAACAATTGAAATAGCTTTATTTAACATTATAATTCATTTTTAACGGAAAATGTAAACACTAAATAAATGCTAGATAAAATGAAGCATTCAAAGAAAGGATTAGTCTGAGAATAATGTAGATGCATTTTTTTTAAAGTTTCATCAACGTGTTTTTATGTCCCTTTTAATTTTTGGCCCTCCCTCCTCACACTTAGGTCCTTGTGCAGATCTATTTCATGCAATCTTAAACTACTTTCCAATTTACTCCTTATCTAATTTGCATTGTTCTCTTGATAATGTATTATTGAAAAGCATATAGGTAGGCTCAGGAGCAGTGCACTACTGTGAGCTAGCTGCTTGTAATCTGTTCACCCAATGTGTTGAACTAGCTCCCAGTAAAATTTTTCTTTTATTTAACAAAAGATATAAAGAGATTGAAGCAAATATGATTTAAAAAAGGGAAATCTGAAAATTGTTTTCTCTGACTCACGAAAGCGAAAAAAAATTGGGTTTATGTCCCTTTTAAGGTTTTTTTCTCAACTCTGTATGTTTATATTTTATAACATTTTTGCTGTGAAGAAGAGGCATGTTATTTTTGCTGACACAAAGTAAAAACTAATCCTTATTTCAGGATGAATAACCTCTTATACTGTACCTTAAATAGAAACTATATATTTTTTTATTTTAAAAATTCTATTTAAATAGAAAAAACCCTGATTTAAATTAAAAACAATTTAGATTAAAAAAAATAATCGGATTTTGGGATGTTGTGTGCATGAATATACATTTCCTGTTTGTTTCATAACATTTAAAGGGATACTAAACCCATTTTTTCATGATTCAGATAGAGCATGAGATTTTAAGCACCTTTCTTATTTATTCCTATTAATTTTTCTTTGTTCTCATGCTATCTTGATTTGAAAAAGCAGTACTGTAAGCTTTAGAGCCAGACCATTTTTTGTTCAGCACATGGGTAGCACTTGCTGATTTGTGGCTAAATGTAGCAAACCAATCAGCAGCTCTACCAAGGTGCTGAACTAAAAAAATGGGCCGGCTCCTAACCTTTTATTACTGGTTTTTCAAATCAAGATAACATGAGAACAAAGAAAAATTGATAATAGGAGTAAATTAGAAAGTTGCTTAAAATTGCATGCTCTATCTGAATCATGAAAGAAAAAATGTGGGGTTAGTATCCCTTTAAAGGGAAAGCATACAGCTGCTAGTTAGGATTCACATTAGCTTTTTTTTTTTTTTTTTTTTTTTTTTTTTTTTTTTTTATTATTAAAGGGACATGAAACCCAGCTAGAGCATACACTAATAAAATACTTTCCAATTTACTTCTGATAGCAAATTAGCTTTATTCTCTTAGTATCATTTGTTGAAGCAGCAGCAATGCACTACTTGGGTGCAAGCTGAACGAATCTGCTGAGCCAATATCAAGTAGCATTTATATGTATCCACCAATCAGCAGCTAGCTCCCAGTAGTACATTGCTGCTGCTGAGCCTACCTTAGTATGCATTTCAGCAAAGGATATCAAGAAAACCGAAGGTAGGTAACCGAAGAAAAGCAGAAAGTTGTTTAATTTTCATGCTCTGTCTGAAAGATGAACGTAATTTTGATTTTACTATCCCTTTATGAATCTAATCCATGCATCATGTCCTGGAACATAATTATCTCTGGGGGGAAAAACGATCATGCAGCTAAAGAAAACTAAAGGGATGCTTTAAATATACTACCATCCTGAGCTGCTACAGTCAGTAAGTAGCATATGCCCACGCTGGTTACTGTTGCTACTGTGATCAAGGCTAGGCAAAGTGCAGATGCTTAGACACTGATACTGTAAGCTTTTAAAGCCTCTACAATAGCTCTGGAAAACTTCACTGCTTGCACTGTAACCAGGAGCAAAAGAATAGCTGCTTTGATGCTTGAAATCTTTGATCTCACAGGTAAGGTGTAAGAATCGCTCCACATATTCACCAGTTACAACCTGGCACAAAGCCTACATGTCCATGATAACCAGCCGGTTAGCTTAATGGAAAGGGAATCAATTGCAATCTTTTGCTTGTTTTACTTTTTTTTTTTTTTTTTTCTGCCACTTTAACTGTTCCTTCTGATTTGCAATATTTTTAATTTTTCCACATAAATATTAGGGGTTAACAAATTTATTTTAAACTTATTGATGATCCATCCAGGGGTGTATTTATTAATATATATATATATATATATATATATATATATATATATATATATATATATATATATATATATATATATATATATATATATATATATATATATATATATAATCTGTTAGTAGTGTAGCTTAACCCCATTTTGCCTTTTAATTCATGTTGTGCCATATAATTGAATAGTTTTACTCGGTGGACTGTCAAACTGTTGTGCTTTAGGCTTTCAGCTGTGAGTTGTAATGAATCGCACCTTTCTTTGCATATATTGTGTCCTTGGATAGTAAGCTGTGTCCTGGATCGTAAGCTGTGCCATACATGGCCAGTTCCCCCATGTCAGGTTTCCCTCTGGCTAAGGCTGCTTACTTGTAGGCCTCCTCTTACATGAACCTCTCCCCACCCTGCACAAATGTTGCATGAAGTTTGACATAAGTAGTGTGGGAGACGAAGAAAAATAAATTTCCCACTTTAAAAAGAGTGAAATTTCAGTTGCCAAGGAGCTTCTCAAATAGACTTGCTGCCCATATAAAGAAGGGTTGCCAAGGATACAGTGGTTGTTGGGAGAAGAATGCAGGGTGAGTACTTGATGTGAGGAGGACAGAAGGAATTTGGTGTAGTTGGGGACATGCTGTATTAAAGTGCAGACCCTTTTATGAAGTTTTAACAGTCATTTGTTGTGCTATTCCACATCTCCGTGTTACATTTACTGTAAACATTCTGTGCTTCACATTTTTACTTGACAAACCTCTTTAAGGGATAGGAAAGTCAAAATTAAACTTTCAAGAATCAGAGGATGTCATTTTAAATTGACTTCTATTTTCAAATGTGCTTTGTTCTCTTGTTATCCCTTGTTGAAAAAATACACAGGTATCCTACACTAGTGGAAGGTAGCTGCTGATTGGTGCCTGCACACATTTGTGTCTTGTGATTGGCTGACTAGATGTGTTCAGCTAGCTGCCAGTAGTGCAATGCTGTTTCTTCAGCAAAAGAGAACAAGACAATGAAGCATATTTGATAATAGAAGTAAATTTGAAAGTTGTTTGAAATTGTTTGTTCTATCCATGAAATGTTGGGGTTTTCTGTCCCTTCAGTAGTACTCACAGAAATGCATGATATTCAAAATTATTCTCTTTTCCTTCTAAAATAGAAACTTTTAATATATATTGCATCTTTTTTTTATGGATTTTCCTGTGCTGATTAAACCAATTTTTTTTTATGTAGGAGTTGTCTCTATCAGCCAGTGAGTACTAGAGTCCCAGGACTCCGTTGTACACAGTCATGCACTTTCTGTTTGCTGCACTTTAAATGTAAACAGATTTTACTTAATCTTTTTCAGTGTATGCATATGTATATGTGTGCGGACACATTTGTTTAAAATATAAAAGCAAGTAATAATAGCAGCCAAACCGTGATATTTGTATATAGATATATTGAAAGTAACCCAAAAAGTTGATTGAGGTCTGATTTTTATGTATATAAAATGTGTTTGTGCACATAATGAATATTTATAATTCCAGAAACCTTTTTTATGGTCAATAGCCACACTGGGGAAAAAAAACTTTTGCTTTATTTTATACCTTATTTTTAGAAACCCTGTTACTTTGTTCTTTTTATTTAAATGCCAAATGATTCTCTTCTCTGGCAAGAGCTCTAGCAGGCTGGCACTAGTTTAATGAGGCTGTTATTTCTTTGTAGCAATCTGACGGGCGGCACTCGTAGTTGGCACTTGTGCGTTTTGAAATCTCAGATAGAAAATGCTTCCAATAACCATTATTTAGGTGTGGTACAACCTTTTGACTTAACATATTCTGTATTTGAACCCCATACACAAGTACATAGCTGTTTAATACTTTGGTTAAAGCATTTAAATTTGTTGATCTACCCCCCCTATCTTTCGGCCAATCAGCATTAGCATCAAGTACACAGCTGATGATACTGTATTTAATTAAATTTGAATAGCATTTTTTTAAGCAAAAAACCCCCAAAACATTTTAAGTATTGCTCTTTATATGGATGAAAGAAGATATGAGTACATTGTCCATTTTTGATAGCAAAAAATATGCTTTACTGTTAGCAAGTTTTTCCTTTCACCTGCTAGTTGAACTGCAAGTTTAGTATTTTGTCAGTCTTGGGGTTATAGAAGTGGGACCACACAGCAGGAATACAGTGGAAATAGAGGACTTACAATTCTACTCCCTGCTGTCTTTCCACCTAGTTGTTCTAGGCAGAGTTTGAAACAATTTGCTTGCTACAGAGAATGTAAATTTGCAGTAAGCCAAATCAGAGTAGTTACAAACATGATTAATATACTTTCTGATGAAGCCCCACCCACATTGATGATTATTTTATTGCTATGCTACTGGAGCAAATAAATAAAATGCATTGCTGACTTGTGGTGGTGGAGTCATGGATTTGGCTTTGTAGAAAGAGGCTATAGTTTGATAACATTTTTGGGAACTTGAATATTAGCTGACAGCACATTTTTTGAAAGCAGAAAGTTAGTATCCAAGGAAACCTAACTTATATGAATACAAAGTGCCATGGGGCATGAAAATGGACCCTGGTGCCCAGTAAATTATCTTGTCTTATAAAATATTTATTTTACCCTCATTACCTGTTGTTTTTCCCTTGAAGTGCTTTCTCCATATTCAGATGCCTGGCTGCTACATTATGCAGTGTACACATACTTAGTCACACACTTATACTCTGAGGCTGCTCTAGTTAGATGTGCTCAGCCTATAAAACACAAGCATGGTGGCATTTCCTATAACATGAGTAGACAGAGTGTGCATACACTGACATGGGCAGTTAACCTCTGAACTGATTGGGTACCAAAGCTAATATCCATAATAATCCTACATTTTGTATTGTCTACTATATTTTGAACATATTTGCCAATTCCCAATATACATATTTTCAGAGTAGTCAAAATAAAGAGCCAAGAGTTTCCTGCTTGGAGCAGAGGCTCAGTTCCCACACATTAGTTTCTGTATGATCTGCATTTTCTTGCACAGTGTGTGTGTGTGTGTGTTGAAAATCAGGTTCATGTTGTCCCTGTTCAGGCAGATTTTTGGCTTTGTTTGCTTATGTGTAGGTGGCAGAATGGTTTCCTTCTATGTCGTCCCCCCCCCCCCCCCCCCCCGTTTGCATTGCTTGCCGTTGAGAGTAAATAATACAACATAGGGTGAAACCCATACAGTGTCCAAACGGCCTTGTTTTTTTTTTTTTGTTTTTTTTTTACTGCTCCTACCAAAACCTCAATGTTTACCGGGTAGATTAGTACAGAAAGTAATTGGTTTATTTACCCTTTTTTATTTTTATCACACTTCTATTGCAAAGTGCTCTACCTGAATATGAGATATTCATGGAATGTTTTTTTATACCAATGAGGGTTTTAGCTAAAATTAAATTCTACTAATGACAGATGTGCTTAACAGTTTAGCAAGCAAGGATTTTAACAGAACTTGAAGACCCTGGGAATCTGTGTGTGGGATGGCAGTATTTCAGTGTACCGAGTATCTTTAATAAGTTGTTTGAAGACATTTTGTTAAGCGTCATGCTTTGTGTGATATCTAGTTATTACTGTCAAGACCTAAACACTAATTTTTCTCTTTTTTCATCTTTTCTAAAGATTCAAAAAGACTGTTCAGAAATAGACATTACAATGGTGCTGGACTGACGCCCTAATGCTGCGGCAGAGGTTAGGAAGATTAATGGCCAGATCTATGTAAGTCTCCAATACTATGTACTTTTAACATTTTTCTTTAATATTATTAAATTATTTAAAATATTTTGTTTTTAATCTTATCAGTTGACACCCTGGTGGTTTGAAATGTATTCATAGCTGGTTTTCAGTTAACTGCACATTTACAAAAAAAAATAAAAAAAAATCCTGGTTCAGATAAAACTTTCAGATTTGAGACTTTTTAATTACCTTTTTTATCAAATGTACTATTAGTATCCTTGGTTGAAAAACCATACCTAGGTAGGCTCAGGAACAGCAGTGCACTACTTGGCGCAATCTAGTGATTAGTGGCTAGTGTGACTACACACTTTCATGCTATTGATTCGCCAGACATGTTCACCTAGGTGCATTTCAATTTTAAATAGAAGCATGCTAGCAATCTACTTCTATTAGCAAAAATGCTTCTGGTAAAAGTTATTACGCTTTCTACAGCATATGCACATATGCTACAAGTGACTTGCGGATCACAATTCAGATACTGTCTGCTTAGAGAGCTGGCAGCGGTGTGTGTTGTCAGCAGAGATTTCATTTGTGTCATACAAGCCACTGCTGACTCTCTCAGGTGTTTTGTTTGAATTCTGTTGCACAGGGTATGGTATGCTGCTTAAAAACAGTAATAACTTTTACTATAAGCTTTTTTGCTAATAGAACTATATTGCATAAATGCCCATATTTAATATGTAAATGCACCCATGCACGTTTAAGTTTTTTGCCGTTTCTATCCCTTTAAAGGGACAGTCAAGACCAGAATTTTTGCTTTTTAAAAAGAAAGATAATCCCTTTATTGCCCATTCCCTAGTTTTGCATAACCAACACTGTTATAGAAATACATGTTTTACCTCTGATTACCTTGTATCTATGCTTCTGCAGACTGCCCCCTTATTTCAGTTTTTTTGACAGACTTGCATTTTAGCCAATCAGTGCTCACTCCAGGGTAACTTCACGTGCATGAGCTCAATGTTATCTATACGAAACACATGAACTAATGCCCTCTAGTAGTCAAAATGCATTCAGATTAGAGGCAGTCTTCAAGGTCTAAGAAATTAGCATATGAACCTCCTAGGTTTAGCTTTCAACTAAGAATACCAAGAGAACAAAGCAAAATTGGTGATAAAAGTAAATTGGAAAGTTGTTTAAAATTACATTCCCTATTTAAATCATGAAAGTTTTTTTTTTAACTTGACTGTCCCTTTAAGTTCTAATTTCCTACTAAATACAGGGAGAGTCCAGAGCTGCACAATTACTTTTGGGAATACAGAACCAGGCCACCAGGTGGAGGCAAAAACACCCCAGCTAAAGGCTTAAATACCTCCCCCACCTCCCTCATCCCCCATCGTCATTGGCAGAGAAGTGTCAGAAGATTACAGAGTAGTTCCTTATGGAGGGTAGTACTCTTCGAGATGGGACTGGAGTTTTACGTAGTCCTGTCAGCCTCTCAGTGAGAGCATGAATGAAAGTTCGGAGATGCAGGGAGAGTCTTTCTGCAAAACCATCCCGACTCATATTAACAGCTCCATAAGCAATCAGCGTTTCAGTGTCTGCTTTTCTGCACTCAAGTCCATGTCAGAAGCGCAGCTACAATCTGTCAAATTTGAAGGACCGTGTTGCTGTTCCACCACATATATCCACCGGTAAGATCGTTTCCATTTTTACATACTTGTAACGTTAGAAGACTGGGTCTCAGTGGGACTCTTAGCTTTATGGAATTCAAGAGTTAATATCTCTTGAACAGTGGGGTTTATAATCATGTTTATGTGATTTTTGACTGCTTATGTGTAAAGACGTATGGGGCTCATAGGCCTTTGTGGAACGTACAGGTTATTTTCGAGCTGCACAGTTTTATGGACTGGCGTGCTTTTCTTAGCGGGAGTTAATCCTGCATGTTGCACCATGTGATCGGGTGTGGTCACGATTTTTGTTTCCCATTTTCGTATTTCTGACCGTGCGACTGCGGAGAGGATACGTTTTTCTCTACCTGTCTAGGTCATTGGAGGTGGTGAGTTCCCCAGCCATTGAAGGTGTAGGGTGCCAGTTGTTTTTTTACCATAATCTACTTAGTCGAGTTATGGAGGATTCTGATATGTTAGAGGGGGTTTCCTCTGATTTTGATACCTGAGTATATTATGAGGAGGCCCGGGTAACCCAGCCCTCTCAATTAAGTTCTGTATGCCGCAATAGAGTGTTCTCAACTTTCCATGTTAAAACATTAGAGAATATATCAAGTTAGGAATCCGAAAAAGGATTTGGGGCTTTAAGCCCAGTGCTGGATTGCACACTAATGTTTTAAAATACTAAGTTAAAATTAAACATTTTATTAACAAAAATGCAACACACACAAAAAGGTATAAAAATACAGCTATAACTGCTGGGCTATTTTATGATATCCCAGAAGTCCGCTGCTGAATTAAAAAAGACTGCGAGAGCTATGAGAGACTGTGGGGTGTTGTCAGTGAATAGGAACAAACAGGCATGCAAGCATATCTAGATATGTGGCGCATACAATCAAAGGCGACCACCTTCCTGCGTACCGCTGAGATTTAACCCAGTCGGCCGATCATAGGGACTGTGTCCCTATTGCTAATCAGCACACAGTAAGATTAATTCAAGCTGGTATTTCACTCAATACTGAGTGTATCATATAATGTATACCGTATATTCAATATATTCAGCGTTTTTTCACTGTCGTTTATATAGTATATCCAAATTAGCTGGCTATTCAGTCTCCAACTAGTCGTCATAAAACAGGCAGACTGCCGAGTATAATTGTATCGTATTGTAACAAAGTATTGTTTTTCTACCGCTTGTTTACAATTCAAATACTATTGTTTCACACCACAATTGTGTCCCTCATAGCCCCGCCCACCGACGCGTTTCGTCACTTAAGCGTGTCTTCTTCAGGGTTTAGGGGTGGTCTCAGTCATCTTAGCTTGTTTTTATAGGCATATGTTGCCATGGTAGTCAATTTGATTGGCAGCAATGTTATACTGCCTGGCGTAAAAAAAAAGTGAAATTCCTACAGGTCCGCAGTGGGTGCTCATACTAATTAATAATAGTTTCATATATTTCATTTGGCCTCATCTTAAGTTGTATGTTTATCCCTGTTATATTACACAGAAATTTTGCGCATTATAGGAAATTCACTGTATTTGCAGAACATGTCATTCATATACAGGAAAGGCTCTATATCATATAGTGCGATTCTAGTGAATACAGTAACCTTTTGGCCATCCTTGGCGTGATGTAATGTTAGTGTACCATAAGATATACAGTGGATATAAAAAGTCTACACACCCCTGTTAAAATGTCAGGTTTCTGTGATGTAAAAAAATGAGACAAAGATAAATGATTTCAGAACTTTTTCCACCTTTAATGTGACCTATAAACCGTACAACTTGATTGAAAAACAAACTGAAACTTTTAGGTGGAGGGAACTAAAAATAGTAAGAAAAAAAATAATAATATGGTTGCATAAGTGTGCACTTATAACTGGGGATGTAGCTGTGTTTAGAATTGAGCAATCACATTCAAAATCATGTTAAATAGGAGTCAGTACACACCTGCCATCATTTAAAATGCCTCTGATTAACCCCAAATAAAGTTCAGCTGTTCTAGTAGGTCTTTCCTGACATTTTCTTAGTCGCAACCTACAGCAAAAGCCATGATTCGCAGAGAGCTTCCAAAGCATCAGAGGGATCTCATTGTTAAAAGGTATCAGTCCGGAGAACCGTACAAAATAATTTCCAAGGCATTAGATATACCATGGAACACAGTGAAGACAGTCATCATCAAGTGGAGAAAATATGGCGCAACAGTGATATTACCAAGAACTGGACGTCCCTCCAAAATTGATGAGAGAGAAGAAAACTTGTCTGGGAGGCTGCCAAGAGGCCTACAGCACAATGTAAGGAGCTGCAGGAATATCTGGCAAGTACTGGCTGTGTGGTGCATGTGACAACAATCGCCCGTATTCTTCATATGTTTGGGCTATGGGGTAGAGTGGTAAGACGGAAGCCTTTGCTTACGAAAAAAAAACATCCAAGCCCAGCTAAATTTTGCAAAAACACATCTGAAGTCTCCCAAAAGCATATCGCAAAAGGTGTTCTGGTTTGTTGAAACCAAGATTAAACTTTTTGGCCATAATTCCAAAAGATATGTTTGGCGCAAAAACAACACTGCATATAACCAAAAGAACACCATACCCACAGTGAAGCATTTTGGTGGCAGCATCATGCTTTGGGTATGTTTTTCTTCAGCTGGAACTGGGGCCTTAGTCAAGGTAGAGTGAATTATGAACAGTTCCAAATACCAGACAATATTGGCACAAAACCTTCAGGCTTCTGCTAGAAAGCTGAACGTGAAGAGGAACCTCATCTTTCAGCATGACAACGCCCCAAAGCATACATCAAAATCAACAAATGAATGGCTTCACCAGAAGAAGATTAAAGTTTTGGAATGGCCCAGTCAGAGCCCAGACCTGAATCCAATCCAAAATCTGTGGGGGTGATCTTAAGTGTGCTGTGCACAAGAGATGCCCTCACAATCTGACAGATTTGGAGTGTTTTTGCAAAGAAGAGTGGGCAAATCTTGCCAAGTCAAGAAGTGCCATGCTGAAAAACTCATACCCAAAAAGACTGTGCTGTAATAAAATCAAAGGGTGCTTCAACAAAGTATTAGTTTAAGGGTGTGCACACTTATGCAACCATATTATTTTAGTTTTTTATTTCTACTTCCCTCCACCTAAAAGATTTTAGTTTGTTTTGCAATTGAGTTGTACAGTTTATAGGTCACATTAAAGATGGAAAAAGTTCTGAAATGATTTATCTTTGTCTCATTTTTTTTTACATCACAGAAACATGACATTTTAACAGGGGTGTGTAGACTTTTTATATCCACTGTATATGTATTTACATTTGTAGATATTTATTTGCCTTTAGCATTTCATCAGCATGGTTTTTATGATTGTCAATGGAATTTTAAAAGATTTTATATATACATACATACATACATACCTACCTACCTACCTACCTACCTACCTACTCAGGGATATTTATTTATTGTACTTATTTTCCAATGTCATAGGGTGTACTTCTACAATATGTTTACTTTGGATCTTAGCATACTAGGGTGTTATCAGACAGATATTATGGGAATAAATATTAATCCCAAAAAACATTTATAAAATATCGCTTCATTTAGCCCATTTGGTGCAGCTGATTGCAACTCATGAATCCATCTACATTCCTTTTGCAACAGTATTTTGTTAGTCACCCCTTCTGCCTTTTAGTTTTAGCTGTTCAATTGCAAGAAACTTGATATCATATTTGGCATCTGTATGGAATGTATTCATATGTTGGACTACTGGCACTGATCTATTCCATTTAATATCACCTATATGTTCCAAAATTCTGGTTCTTAACTCCCTGGAGGTCTCTCCCACGTAGATAAAATTACATTTGCACATTGCAACATAAATGACCATGTTTGATCTACGATTCATAAATGTTTTTATCTCATACTTTTTATTAGTGTTGGGGTTTATAAAGCATTTTGTTGGAATTGTGTTTCTGCATGCTTTGCTGCGTCCACATTTGTAGAATCCTTTAGTTTCCCTTAGCCATGTTCTGGGTTTTGATATTGAAAAATGGCTATTAGTTAAAATATCTTTTAAATTTTGTGATCTTCTATTTGTAATTAGAGGATTCTCTGTTATTACCTCCCGTAAATCAGGATCATCTGTGAGTACATGCCAATATTTTTTTAAACTTTGGCGTATTTTCTGATTATTTTCATCAAAAGTGCCTATGACTCTTATGGTTAGTTCCTTTCCCTGAGGCTGTGTACAGCCTGTTGTATTATTTAGTAAAGATTTTCGATCTGAGGCTTTATCTTTGGTAGGCTTTCTTGAGACATTGGTTAGGATAACCGCTCTCTCTAAACCTTTTTCTCAATTCAAATCCCTCTCTCTCTCAAAGTCCTCATCTTTACTCCAGTTTCTCCTTGCCCTTAGGTATTGTCCTGTGGGTATACCCAATTTTTTATTTTTTGGGTGAAAGCTTTTCCGCTCAAGTAGGCTGTTGATGTGCTCTTTCTGTATAATTTAGTGTTAAAAACACCATCATTGTCTTTCATAATTAGTAAATCCAAGAAAGAAATACTTGTTTCATCGACTGTATGTGTATACTTCATACCATATACGTTTTTATTTAACCATTTCATGAAATCCAGAAAGCCATTTTTAGTGCCAGACCATAATATTAACACATCATCGATGTATCTTAAATATTAATCCATATTCTTCATATATGGAATCACATCCTGATTTAATATGCTCATTTGTTCTATTCAAACAAGAAATAGGTTGGCATATGTGGGGGCACAGCATGTGCCCATCACTGTTCCCCTTTTTTGAACATATATTTTGTTATCGAAAAGAATGTAATTATGTGTTAGTACAAATTTAAGTAAATCAATAATGAAATCATCTTTTAAACTCCCCTTTGGATTTTATCGTTTTTTGAAAGTGTTTTACAGCCTCAATTCCCAGGTCATGCATGATGTTAGAGTAAAGACTTTCTACATCAATGCTAGCCAGTAATACATTGTCATCCACTACCATTTTCTTTAAATGATTTAATACATCCTTAGTGTCCTGCACATATGATGTCATGGTGTGTACAAATTTCCTAATTTTTTTTTATCTAGGAAAATACTGACTTTTTCCGTGAGGCACCCATTGCCCGAAACAATGGGCCTACCTGGAGGGGTCTGTTAGATTTTTATGTACCTTGGGGAGACTACAGAATGTGGCTATTCTTGCCATTTTATTGATCATGTACTGATGTTCATCTTTAGTGATTAACCTTTCATTAAATCCCCAGTCTAGCATTGATGTTAATTCATCTGTAAATCTCTCTGTAGGGTCTGTTCTGATGATACAGTAGTTTTCACCATTATCAAGTATATCCTTACACATTTTTAAATACTTGTCATTTGTCAAGATTGCTGTGTTACCACCCTTGTCTGCATTTTTGAGTGTAATATCAGGATTATTTTTTAATTCAGTCAGTGCTGTTCTTTCTTTGTAGTTTAAAGGGACATAATACTCATATGCTAAATCACTTGAAACTGATGCAGTATAACTGTAAAAAGCTGACAGGAAAATATCACCTGAGCATCTCTATGTAAAAAAGGAAGATATTTTAACTCACAATCTCCTCAGCTCAGCAGAGTAAGTTCTGTGTAAAAAGTTATACTTCACCTACTCCCAGCTGCAGGTAAAAATAAAAAAAATGAAGAAATGAACAGCAGCCAATCAGCATCAGCAGTGCTGAGGTCATGAACTCTTACTGTGATCTCATGAGATTTGACTTAACTCTCATGAGATTTCATAGTAAGCTTCCTTTACCTGATTGGTGAAATAATATGAGAGTTCACGAGGCTCATCTCCTAAGCTGTCCTAGGACAGACACACTAAAATGCTGCTTAGAAATCCTTTACAATGGGAGGTGGCTACTGAGGAACTTTTGAGGTAAAATATCTTTCTTTTTTACATCGAGATGTTCAGGAGATATTTTCTAGTCAGCTTTTTACAGCTATGCTGCATCACTTTCAAGTGTTTAAACATTTGGGTATTATGGCCCTTTAACCCCTTAATGACCGAGGACGTGCAGGGTACGTCCTCAAAAAAAAAGGCAGTTAACGCCTGAGGACGTACCCTGCACGTCCTCGGTGTGGAAAGCAGCTGGAAGCGATCCTGATCGCTTCCAGCTGCTTTCCGGTTATTGCAGTGATGCCTCGATATGGAGGCATCCTGCAATAACATTACATGGCCATCCGATGCAGAGAGAGCCACTCTGTGGCCCTCTCTGCACCGGACATCGATGGCCGGTATCGTTGGTGGGTGGGAGCCGACTTGGGAGGCGGGTGGGCGGCCATCGGTGAGCTGTTTAAGGTGGAGGGGGGCGGGATCGGGGGCGGAGCCGACGGGGGGCGCGCGCGGGCGCGTGCACATGCACGGGGGGCGGCGGGCGGGCTCGTGCACAGGGCGGGAGCGGGTGGGAACCGCTATACTACAGAAAAGTTTAAATACATGTGTGGGGCAAAAGGGCACTAACATATAAATAAAATAATAAACAAAGTGATTTTGGAGTGGTGGAGGGTTGGTCTTGGATGGGGGGAGAAGCGACACTACAGAAAAAGGGATTTTTTCTAAAAAAAAAACAATTTTTTCTTAACTGGGTACTGGCAGACAGCTGCCAGTTCCCAAGATGGCGCCCATTAAGGCAGAGGGGGAGGGTTAGACAGCTGTTTGGTGGGAATCAGTGAGGTTGGGGGCTAAGGGAGAATCCTACACAGCAGCATATGTAAATATGCTAAAAAAAACACACTAAAAAGCCCAAATATACCTTTTATTTTAGTACTGGCAGAGTTTCTGCCAGTACTTAAGATGGCGGGGACAATTGTGGGGTGGGGGAGGGAAGAGAGCTGTTTGGGAGGGATCAGGGGGTCTGATGTTTCAGGTGGGAGGCTGAGCTCTACACTAAAGCTAAAATTAACCCTGCAAGCTCTCTACAAGCTACCTAATTAACCCCTTCACTGCTGGGCATAATTCACGTGTTGTGCGCAGTGGCATTTTGCGGCCTTCTAATTACCAAAAAGCAACACCAAAGCCATATATGTCTGCTATTTCTGAACAAAGGGGATCCCAGAGAAGCATTTACAACCATTTGTGCCATAATTGCACAAGCTGTTTGTAAATAATTTCAGTGAGAAACCTAAAGTTTGTGAAAAAGGGAACGTTTTTTTTTTTATTTGATCGCATTTGGCGGTGAAATGGTGGCATGAAATATACCAAAATGGGCCTAGATCAATACTTTGGGTTGTCTACTACACTACACTAAAGCTAAAATTAACCCTACAAGCTCCATACAAGCTCCCTAATTAACCCCTGCATTGCTGGGCATAATACACGTGTGGTGCGCAGCGGCATTTTGCGGCCTTCTAATTACCAAAAAGCAACGCCAAAGCCATATATGTCTGCTATTTCTGAACAAAGGGGATCCCAGAGAAGATTTTTCAACCATTTATGCCATAATTGCACAAGCTGTTTGTAAATAATTTCAGTGAGAAAGCAAAAGTTTGTGAAAAAATTTGTGAAAAATTGAACGATTTTTTGTATTTGATCGCATTTGGCGGTTAAATGGTGGCATGAAATATACCAAAATGGGCCTAGATCAATACTTTGGGATGTCTACTAAAAAAAAATATATACATGTCAATTGATATTCAGGGATTCCTGAAAGATATCAGTGTCCCAATGTAACTAGCGCTAATTTTGAAAAAAAAAATGGTTTGGAAATAGCAAAGTGCTACTTATATTTATGGCCCTATAACTTGCAAAAAAAGCAAAGAACAAGTAAACATTGGGTATTTCTAAACTCAGGACAAAATTTAGAAACTTTTTAGCATGGGTGTTTTTTGGTGGTTGTAGATGTGCAATAGATTTTGGGGGTCAAAGTTAGAAAAAGTGTGTTTTTTTTCAATTTTTTCCTCATATTTTATAATGTTTTTTATAGTAAGTTATAAGATATGATGAAAATAATGGTATCTTTAGAAAGTCCATTTAATGGTGAGAAAAACAGTATATAATATGTGTGGGTACAGTAAATGAGTAAGAGGAAAATTACAGCTAAACACAAACACCGCAGAAATGTAAAAATAGCCTTGGTCCCAAACGGACAGAAAATGGAAAAGTGCTGTGGTCATTAAGGGGTTAAGTTTATACCAGTTACATTTTTAGTGTCTAATATTTCAAGTTCAGTCGTTACTAACGCCACAAATTTGTCTGTCATTGGGTATTTTGATATATTCGGCATACATGTATTTTTATCTATTACCACACTTATCAACAGTGTCCATAGGGTTATTATTTTCATTTAATAATTCCAACAAAACCTGGACCATTTCATGATCCTCTGTTTCAATTCCTAAATTGTTCAATTGATTATGATTCATGTTTTTGTGGAATTTGTGTAATGCCAGTTTCCTGTCGAATAAATGTGTCTTTAACCCAATCAAACTTATTGTATCTAGCTGTCGGTATAAACGTTAATCCTTTTGCTAATAATGTGTGGTGGTCTTTTCTTAATGGAATGTTAGCTAAGTTTATTATTTGAAAATCTGCTTTATTTCTGTTTGCTGTATCCTCTGCCCCTGTATTGTTGCCTTGTTCTTGAATGAATCTTACTGTGTGTTGATTAGCAATAGGGACACAGTCCCTATAATCGGCCGACTGGGTTAAATCTCAGCTGTACGCAGGAAGGAGGTCACCTTTGAGCGCATAGGTTGATTTTATGCGCCACATATCTAGATATGCTTGCATGCCTGTTTGTTCCTATTCACTGACAACACTCCACAGTCTCTCATATCTCTCGCAGTCTTTTTTAATTCAGCAGCGGACTTCTGGAATATCATAAAATAGTGGATGTGAAATACCCCCTATTGCCCAGCAGTTATAGCTGTATTTTTATACCTTTTTGTGTGTGTTGCATATTTGTTAATAAAATGTTAAATTTTAACTTAGTTTTTTAAAACATTAGAGAACACTGAGCCATCCGCTTTCAGAGGATTCGGCATCCTGTGAAGTGCGTTCCCTAACATCTTTGGTTCCTACACAGGCGGTTGCCCCGCATACCATTACCCCTTCTCCTGAAGGAGGCCTTTTTCCACCAGAGGTTACTACACGGTTTCGCATGGCCATATCTCTGGCCTTAGCGCATTTGCATCTTCCTGCCGCGTGCAAACAAAGGCTTAATCCATGTACTCCTGCCCATGGTCCGGCATGTAAGAAGACTTTGGTATCCGATCAGTCTTCTGTGGAAGTGGTCTTCTCTGAGGCTTCAGAAGGGCTCCCTCTAGGGTTGGAGACCCCGGATACTCTGACAGAGGTGAATTTTGATTTTAAATTTAGAATGGCTCGTCTGTGTGTACTTCTGATAGAAGTTTTGGCGATGTTGGAGGATCCTAATTCTGATCCGTCAGCTGAATCTCAGTCTGCTGATTCAGATAGCGAGCTTGTTTAGACGACTGGAGGGATGGTGATCCTATTCCTTATCGTCTCTATATTGTTGTTCTTGTTTTTGTATCGGATTCCAAGTTCGGAGCTCTTGAGGAATTGTGTTGTATGGCGGACGGGACAGTTTCACTTCCCTTGGGCTATCTCTTGTATGCACTTGCCTATTTTCTTTTTTAATCCAGTTAGGATAAGTTTTTATTTTATTTTGGGAGCGTGAGATTTTGTCACTCTGGGATTCTGGTATTAGCGATTTTCATGTCGCGATTGATGGAAGCTTCCGGTTGAAGTTCTATATTGAAACAAAAAAGATAATAACAAAAACAAGAAGGTTGTCTCTGGTCGGGGTGACGTTCTCTCGATATGTCCGAGACTGTGTTTAAACTTCGGAGCTTATATGTTTTTTTCTTTTTATTATTCTGTTTTCTAGCCCTGCTAGAAATTTAGAATTTCTCCAACATAGGTGTGTCCGGTCCACGGCGTCATCCTTACTTGTGGGATATTCTCTTCCCCAACAGGAAATGGCAAAGAGCCCAGCAAAGCTGGTCACATGATCCCTCCTAGGCTCCGCCTTCCCCAGTCATTCTCTTTGCCGTTGTACAGGCAACATCTCCACGGAGATGGCTTAGAGTTTTTTAGTGTTTAACTGTAGTTTTTATTATTCAATCAAGAGTTTGTTATTTTAAAATAGTGCTGGTATGTACTATTTACTCTGAAACAGAAAAGAGATGAAGATTTCTGTTTGTAAGAGGAAAATGATTTTAGCAACCGTTACTAAAATCGATGGCTGTTTCCACACAGGACTGTTGAGAGGAATTAACTTCAGTTGGGGGAACAGTAAGCAGACTTTTGCTGCTTGAGGTATGACACATTCTAACAAGACGATGTAATGCTGGAAGCTGTCATTTTCCCTATGGGATCCGGTAAGCCATTTTTATTACAGAAAGAAAAAAAGGGCTTCACAAGGGCTTTTTAAGACTGTAGACATTTTCTGGGCTAAATCGATTTATATATAAACATATTTTATACTCCATAGCCTTGAGTAATTATTTTAATCTTGGGAATTATGTAAAATAACCGGCAGGCACTGTATTGGACACCTTATTCTCTAGGGGCTTTCCCTAATCATAGGCAGAGTCTCATTTTCGCGCCTCTATTGCGCACTTGTTTTTGAGAAGCATGACATGCAGATGCATGTGTGAGGAGCTCTGATACATAGAAAAGACTTTCTGAAGGCGTCATTTGGTATCGTATTCCCCTTTGGGCTTGGTTGGGTCTCAGCAAAGCAGATACCAGGGACTGTAAAGGGGTTAAATATAAAAACAGCTCCGGTTCCGTTATTTTAAGGGTTAAAGCTTCCAAATTTGGTGTGCAATACTTTTAAGGCTTTAAGACACTGTGGTGAAATTTTGGTGAATTTTGAACAATTCCTTCATACTTTTTCGCAATTGCAGTAATAAAGTGTGTTCAGTTTAAAATTTAAAGTGACAGTAACGGTTTATTTTAAAACGTTTTTTGTACTTTGTTATCAAGTTTTTGCCTGTTTAACATGTCTGAACTACCAGATAGACTGTGTTCTGAATGTGGGGAAGCCAAGGTTCCTTCTCATTTAAATAGATGTGATTTATGTGACACAAAATTTAGAGAAAATGATGCCCAAGATGATTCCTCAAGTGAGGGGAGTAAGCATGGTACTGCATCATCCCCCTCCTTCGTCTACACCAGTCTTGCCCACACAGGAGGCCCCTAGTACATCTAGCGCGCCAATACTCCTTACTATGCAACAATTAACGGCTGTAATGGATAATTCTATCAAAAACATTTTAGCCGAAATGCCCACTTATCAGCGAAAGCGCGACTGCTCTGTTTTAGAAAATACTGAAGAGCATGAGGACGCTGATGATATTGGTTCTGAAGGGCCCCTACACCAGTCTGAGGGGGCCAGGGAGGTTTTGTCTGAGGGAGAAATTTCAGATTCAGGGAAAATTTCTCAACAAGCTGAACCTGATGTGATTACATTTAAATTTAAATTGGAACATCTCCGCGCTCTGCTTAAGGAGGTGTTATCCACTCTGGATGAGTGTGAGAATTTGGTCATTCCAGAGAAACTATGTAAAATGGACAAGTTCCTAGAGGTCCCGGGGCCCCCGAATCTTTTCCTATACCCAAGCGGGTGGGGGACATTGTAAATAAAGAATGGGAAAGGCCCGGTATACCTTTCGTCCCTCCCCCCATATTTAAGAAATTGTTTCCTATGGTCGACCCCAGAAAGGACTTATGGCAGACAGTCCCCAAGGTCGAGGGGGCGGTTTCTACTCTAAACAAACGCACCACTATACCCATAGAAGATAGTTGTGCTTTCAAAGATCCTATGGATAAAAAATGAGAAGGTTTGCTTAAAAAGATGTTTGTTCAGCAAGGTTACCTTCTACAACCAATTTCTTGCATTGTTCCTGTCACTACAGCAGCGTGTTTCTGGTTCGATGAGCTAGAAAAGGCGCTCAATAATAATTCTTCTTCTTATGAGGAGATTATGGACAGAATTCATGCTCTCAAATTGGCTAATTCTTTCACCCTAGACGCCACTTTGCAATTGGCTAGGTTAGCGGCGAAAAATTCTGGTTTTGCTATTGTGGCGCGCAGAGCGCTTTGGTTAAAATCTTGGTCAGCGGATGCGTCTTCCAAGAACAAATTGCTTAACATTCCTTTCAAGGGGAAAACGCTGTTTGGCCCTGACTTGAAAGAGATTATCTCTGATATCACTGGGGGCAAGGGCCACGCCCTTCCTCAGGATAGGTCTTTCAAGGCCAAAAATAAACCTAATTTTCGTCCCTTTCGCAGAAACGGACCAGCCCCAAGTGCTACGTCCTCTAAGCAAGAGGGTAATACTTCTCAAGCCAAGCCAGCCTGGAGACCAATGCAAGGCTGGAACAAAGGAAAGCAGGCCAAGAAACCTGCCACTGCTACCAAGACAGCATGAGATGTTGGCCCCCGATCCGGGACCGGATCTGGTGGGGGGCAGACTCTCTCTCTTCGCTCAGGCAAGAGATGTTCTGGATCCTTGGGCACTAGAAATAGTCTCCCAAGGTTATCTTCTGGAATTCAAGGGGCTTCCCCCAAGGGGGAGGTTCCACAGGTCTCAATTGTCTTCAGACCACATAAAAAGACAGGCATTCTTACATTGTGTAGAAGACCTGTTAAAAATGGGAGTGATTCATCCTGTTCCTTTAGGAGAACAAGGGATGGGGTTCTACTCCAATCTGTTCGTAGTTCCCAAAAAAGAGGGAACATTCAGACCAATCTTAGATCTCAAGATCCTAAACAAGTTTCTCAAGGTTCCATCGTTCAAAATGGAAACCATTCGAACAATTCTTCCTTCCATCCAGGAAGGTCAATTCATGACCACGGTGGATTTAAAGGATGCGTATCTACATATTCCTATCCACAAGGAACATCATCGGTTCCTAAGGTTCGCATTCCTGGACAAGCATTACCAGTTTGTGGCACTTCCGTTCGGATTAGCCACTGCTCCAAGGATTTTCACAAAGGTACTAGGGTCCCTTCTAGCGGTGCTAAGACCAAGGGGCATTGCAGTAGTACCTTACTTGGACGACATTCTGATTCAAGCGTCGTCCCTTCCTCAAGCATAGGCTCACACGGACATTGTCCTGGCCTTTCTCAGATCTCACGGGTGGAAAGTGAACGTAGAAAAAAGTTCTCTATCTCCGTCAACAAGGGTTCCCTTCTTGGGAACAATAATAGATTCCTTAGAAATGAGGATTTTTCTGACAGAGGCCAGAAAATCAAAACTTCTAAACTCTTGTCAAATACTTCATTCTGTTCCTCTTCCTTCCATAGCGCAGTGCATGGAAGTAATAGGTTTGATGGTAGCGGCAATGGACATAGTTCCTTTTGCGCGAATTCATCTAAGACCATTACAACTGTGCATGCTCAGTCAGTGGAATGGGGACTATACAGACTTGTCTCCGACGATACAAGTAGATCAGAGGACCAGAGATTCACTCCGTTGGTGGCTGTCCCTGGACAACCTGTCACAGGGGATGAGCTTCCGCAGACCAGAGTGGGTCATTGTCACGACCGACGCCAGTCTGGTGTGCTGTGGCGCGGTCTTTGGACCCCTGAAAGCTCAGGGTCTTTGGTCTCGGGAAGAATCTCTTCTCCCGATAAATATTCTGGAACTGAGAGCGATATTCAATGCTCTCAAGGCTTGGCCTCAGCTAGCAAAGGCCAAGTTCATACGGTTTCAATCAGACAACATGACGACTGTTGCGTACATCAACCATCAGGGGGGAACAAGGAGTTCCCTGGCGATGGAAGAAGTGACCAAAATCATTCAATGGGCGGAGACTCACTCCTGCCACTTGTCTGCAATCCACATCCCAGGAGTGGAAAATTGGGAAGCGGATTTTCTGAGTCGTCAGACATTTCATCCGGGGGAGTGGGAACTCCATCCGGAAATCTTTGCCCAAATTACTCAATTGTGGGGCATTCCAGACATGGATCTGATGGCCTCTCGTCAGAACTTCAAGGTTCCTTGCTACGGGTCCAGATCCAGGGATCCCAAGGCGACTCTAGTAGATGCACTAGTAGCACCTTGGACCTTCAAACTAGCTTATGTATTCCCGCCGTTTCCTCTCATCCCCAGGCTGGTAGCCAGGATCAATCAGGAGAGGGCATCGGTGATCTTGATAGCTCCTGCGTGGCCACGCAGGACTTGGTATGCAGACCTGGTGAATATGTCATCGGTTCCACCATGGAAGCTACCTTTGAGACGAGACCTTCTTGTTCAAGGTCCGTTCGAACATCCGAATCTGGTCTCACTCCAACTGACTGCTTGGAGATTGAACGCTTGATCTTATCAAAGCGAGGGTTCTCAGATTCTGTCATTGATACTCTTGTTCAGGCCAGAAAGCCTGTAACTAGAAAAATTTACCACAAAATATGGAAAAAATATATCTGTTGGTGTGAATCTAAAGGATTCCCTTGGGACAAGGTAAAAATTCCTAAGATTCTATCCTTTCTTCAAGAAGGTTTGGAGAAAGGATTATCTGCAAGTTCCTTGAAGGGACAGATTTCTGCCTTGTCTGTGTTACTTCACAAAAAGCTGGCAGCTGTGCCAGATGTTCAAGCCTTTGTTCAGGCTCTGGTTAGAATCAAGCCTGTTTACAAACCTTTGACTCCTCCTTGGAGTCTCAATTTAGTTCTTTCAGTTCTTCAGGGGGTTCCGTTTGAACCCTTACATTCCGTTGATATTAAGTTATTATCTTGGAAAGTTTTGTTTTTGGTTGCAATTTCTTCTGCTAGAAGAGTTTCAGAATTATCTGCTCTGCAGTGTTCTCCTCCTTATCTGGTGTTCCATGCAGATAAGGTGGTTTTACGTACTAAACCTGGTTTTCTTCCGAAAGTTGTTTCTAACAAAAACATTAACCAGGAGATAGTCGTGCCTTCTTTGTGTCCGAATCCAGTTTCAAAGAAGGAACGTTTGTTGCACAATTTGGATGTTGTTCGTGCTCTAAAATTCTATTTAGATGCTACAAAGGATTTTAGACAAACATCTTCCTTGTTTGTTGTTTATTCTGGTAAAAGGAGAGGTCAAAAAGCAACTTCTACCTCTCTCTCTTTTTGGATTAAAAGCATCATCAGATTGGCTTATGAGACTGCCGGACGGCAGCCTCCTGAAAGAATCACAGCTCATTCCACTAGGGCTGTGGCTTCCACATGGGCCTTCAAGAACGAGGCTTCTGTTGATCAGATATGTAAGGCAGCGACTTGGTCTTCACTGCACACTTTTACTAAATTTTACAAGTTTGATACTTTTGCTTCTTCTGAGGCTATTTTTGGGAGAAAGGTTTTGCAAGCCGTGGTGCCTTCCATCTAGGTGACCTGATTTGCTCCCTCCCTTCATCCGTGTCCTAAAGCTTTGGTATTGGTTCCCACAAGTAAGGATGACGCCGTGGACCGGACACACCTATGTTGGAGAAAACAGAATTTATGTTTACCTGATAAATTACTTTCTCCAACGGTGTGTCCGGTCCACGGCCCGCCCTGGTTTTTTAATCAGGTCTGATAATTTATTTTCTTTAACTACAGTCACCACGGTATCATATGGTTTCTCCTATGCAAATATTCCTCCTTTACGTCGGTCGAATGACTGGGGAAGGCGGAGCCTAGGAGGGATCATGTAACCAGCTTTGCTGGGCTCTTTGCCATTTCCTGTTGGGGAAGAGAATATCCCACAAGTAAGGATGACGCCGTGGACCGGACACACCGTTGGAGAAAGTAATTTATCAGGTAAACATAAATTCTGTTTTTCTGTTTTATCCTTGAACAGATATGTCGTATCTTTCATATCGGGCTGGTCCTGGTTGGGTATAGTTATTTCTGTTCTTTTGCGGTTTGTACAGATATGTTGTATCCTGACTAACAGGCTGGCCTCTCTGCTTCTTAAGAGGTTGTTTTTTTGGTCCAGAGGAAGCCCTTCTATTCTGGATGTCAGGCTGGTCCTGGTTAAATCGCCTGATATTGGATTGTATGCGGTCCCGGTGGCCTACGAGTTATTACCCTGCTTTGCAAAGCTGTTGACTTGGAGTTTGAATTCTGTTGTGGCAGTTTTCTTTAGGAACTAGGTTTGCCTCTCTTGATGAAGGGAGGACGGGTGACTTTTTTTTGGAGTCTCTTTCTTGGTTCCTTTTCTCAGGGGTGTAATTTCCCCTCCTTTGTGCTCCATTGGGTTTCTCACTGTCTATTTAGTTTTCTATGCTCTCTATGTAGAGCTTATTCTTCTTTCTCTTGAGGGTTGATATACGATTCTCTCTTGCCTTAACAAGGGGATGGATAATTTATTTTCCTCATGTGAGGAAATCGGGTTTTCTGGGACCGTATTGTTTCAGTTACCTCGTTCTTATTCTAGATTTTCTGGGATCTAGTTTTTTTTTTTATACACAGTATCCTGTTTTTTTCTGGGTTCTGATTGCTCCTATTTTTGGCGATTTTGGTTTCTCCATCGCCTGCTAGGAGTTTTAAGAAATCTCTCTTGTCCTTTCCAGTTGGTTTTGGAATGGAGTCCCTGGGGTAGGCTCCAGGGTGGTTCTTAATTCTGTTTGCCTTTCAGACAGGACCTCTCCTAGGCCTTTTGAGTTAACATACTTTATGGGCTGCCCTGCTGTTTTACTTCAGTCCTTTGTTGGTACTGTGGGTGGATGATGTTAGCAGTCCGATTGTTGCTATCTGTCTCCAGATTTTCCGCACCGGTTGCCAGTATGAGGTATATCTTTCCATATTCTGGGGAACTTTCCTTTGGTCTTTGTGGGGCAGTTTGTCTTATCACTTCCATGGAAGTGGGAGAGTGTCTCCTGGGATTCCTTCTGTTTTCTCTTAGGAATCTTTGGTCACTCTTTCTACTCTGAGGACCTGGTCTTCTGAGTTTTTACCAGTTGGGTTCTTTCTGAAGTAGATCCTTTTCTAGCTCAGAGTTCGACGGGAGGTCAACAGACCCTCCTTTGATGTGCCTTTTTGATGGATCTGTACCTTGGTGGGATCCGAACTAGGTTCTCTTGGCGTTCGTGCCTATCCTAGTCTTGCCCTTAGGGGATAGTGGTCAAGGATTCTTTAATTGATCTCTGGATCTTTTTGGTGCTGGGGAAGTTTATTCTTCCTTATCCCCTTTGAGTATGTCTCCTCTTGTGGGCAGGGGTAGGCATCAGGGTACTTGATTGCTACCTTTTTTTTGTGCTACGACTCGTTTTCGTAGTTAGCCTTCTCCTTTAGGGGTGCTCCTTATTATGGAGTTAGACAGGGTCTTTGCTCTTGGTGTTTTGACATAACCAATCAGCCCATGTAGCCTAGTGGTTAGCTTTGTGGCTTTGCAACTCAAAGGTTGTTGGTTTTGAATCCAGCTGCTGGAGTTGGATGTCCATTTTTAAATCGTAACGGGTTTTTCGGAAAGGTGCGAGTTCTTTCCTCAGCTAGTAGGTGGTCCCTCATTTTACTCTTTGGGTTGTCGGCATTCCCCCCTGTTTTGGGGGGGGTTTTGGTTCTCTCTGATTTTATATTTCTTCTTGAGGTTCTCTCTGGTCCTTGCAAGCTGTCCTGGAGAAAGGGTTCTTGGCCGGTTCTTGTTAGGGAGGTTAGTTCTTAGCCTGAGGATTAGCCTGGCTGTCTAACGGTTGTGCGGTTAAGGGTGGGCTTATTTGTCGCTTCTGCCCGGATATGTGGGCTCCTAAGCAGATGTAGATGTTTGGTTCTGTTCTATTCCTGAGGTCATGAACCCTTGGCGTTTATTTCCTTTTGCTACAACGCGGCCGGCGGTCTGGCAGTTGCGTTAAAATTTTGTCCTTTAGGACTTTAGACTTTTTGTCTAGAATGCATTGGTTCTTTGTATTGACGCAGCAGTTGGTCCTTGAATTGTCTATTCATTGACCTGTTCCATTCTGGAATATCTCTCCAGGTCCTAGTATCTTTTGCAGTCGTGTAATCCGCCTTCTTGGGTGTACTTTTTAAGGAGACTTTCTCCAACATTGGTGTGTCCGGTCCACGGCGTCATCCTTACTTGTGGGATATTCTCTTCCCCAACAGGAAATGGCAAAGAGTCCCAGCAAAGCTGGCCATATAGTCCCTCCTAGGCTCCGCCCACCCCAGTCATTCTCTTTGCCGTTGCACAGGCAACATCTCCACGGAGATGGTTAAGAGTTTTTTGGTGTTTTAATGTAGTTTTTATTCTTCTATCAAGTGTTTGTTATTTTAAAATAGTGCTGGTATGTACTATTTACTCTGAAACAGAAAAGGATGAAGATTTCTGTTTGTAAGAGGAAGATGATTTTAGCAGACAGTAACTAAAATCGATTGCTGTTTCCACACAGGACTGTTGAGATGAAGTAACTTCAGTTGGGGGAAACAGTTAGCAGACTTTTCTGCTTAAGGTATGACTAGCCATATTTCTAACAAGACTGAGTAATGCTGGAAGGCTGTCATTTCCCCTCTTGGGGACCGGTAAGCCATTTTCTTAGTCAAACAATATAAGAATAAAGGGCTTAAAAAGGGCTAAAAAACTGGTAGACATTTTTATGGGCTAATTCGATTACTTTATTGGGGCATATTATTCAGATTCTAGCTAACAATTGGCATTATAATCTTGGGGAACGTTTAAAAAACGGCAGGCACTGTGTTGGACACCTTTTTTAGTCAGGGGGCCTTTCTAGTTATGGACTGAGCCTCATTTTCGCGCCATTACTGCGCAGTTGTTTTTGGAGAGCAGGGCATGCAGATGCATGTGTGAGGATCTAAGAATCACTAAAAAAGCTTCTAGAAGGCGTCATTGGTATCGTATTCCCCTCTGGGCTTGGTTGGGTCTCAGCAAAGACTATAGCTGGGACTGTATAG
Source organism: Bombina bombina (assembly GCF_027579735.1). NCBI lineage: Eukaryota > Metazoa > Chordata > Amphibia > Anura > Bombinatoridae > Bombina > Bombina bombina. The sequence continues at coordinate 260,680,184 of NC_069504.1, read as the reverse complement.
GGGTTAAATTTAAAAACGGCTCCGGTTCCGTTATTTTAAGGGTTAAAGCTCTGAAATTTGGTGTGCAATACTTTTAATGCTTTAAGACACTGTGGTGAAATTTTGGTAATTTTTGAACAATTCCTTCATACTTTTTCACATATTAAGTAATAAAGTGTTTCAGTTTGAAATTTAAAGAGACAGTAACGGTTTTATTTTAAAACGTTTTTTGTGCTTTGTTGACAAGTTTAAGCCTGTTTAACATGTCTGTACCTTCAGATAAGCTATGTTCTATATGTATGAAAGCCAATGTGTCTCCCCATTTAAATTTATGTGATAATTGTGCCATAGCGTCCAAACAAAGTAAGGACAGTAATGCCACAGATAATGATATTGCCCAAGATGATTCCTCAAATGAGGGGAGTAAACATGATACTACATCATCCCCTACTGTGTCTACACCAGTTTTGCCCACACAGGAGGCCCCTAGTACATCTAGTGCGCCAATACTTATTACCATGCAACAATTAACAGCTGTAATGGATAACTCTATAGCAAATCTTTTATCCAAAATGCCTATTTATCAGAGAAAGCGCGATTGCTCTGTTTTAAACACTGAAGAGCAAGAGGGCGCTGATGATAATTGTTCTGATATACCCTCACACCAATCTCAAGGGGCCATGAGGGAGGTTTTGTCTGATGGAGAAATCTCAGATTCAGAAAAAAATTCTCATCAAGCTGAACCTGATGTTGTGACTTTTAAATTTAAATTAGAACATCTCAGCGCACTGCTTAAGGAGGTGTTATCTACTCTGGATGATTGTGACAATTTGGTCATTCCAGAGAAATTATGTAAGATGGACAAGTTCCTAGAGGTTCCGGTGCCCCCCGACGCTCTTCCTATACCCAAGCGGGTGGCGGACATAATAAATAAAGAGTGGGAAAAGCCCGGCATACCTTTTGTTCCCCCCCCTATATTTAAGAAATTATTTCCTATAGTCAACCCCAGAAAGGACTTATGGCAGACAGTCCCCAAGGTCGAGGGGGCGGTTTCTACTCTAAACAAACGCACTACTATTCCTATCGAAGATAGTTGTGCTTTTAAAGATCCTATGGATAAAAAATTAGAAGGTTTGCTTTAAAAGATTTTTGTACAGCAAGGTTACCTTCTACAACCAATTTCATGCATTGTTCCTGTCACTACGGCAGTGTGTTTCTGGTTCGAGGAACTAGAAAAGTCGCTCAGTAGAGAAACTCCATATGAGGAGGTTATGGACAGAGTTCACGCACTTAAATTGGCTAACTCTTTAATTTTTTTTTTTTTTTTTTTAAATATTTATTAACCAATTCGACATGCAATTCCATTGCCATAACTGAATAAATAATACAAAGAAAAAAGCATCAGAGCCATCAACATAGTTATTCACAATGTCACAACATTTTGTCATCACAATATTATACAAAACTTTACATAATGCCTGTTGACATACTTAGCAATTTCAGTACATACTTCTATACAGACATTGATTGGTAATGACACCTTATTAGCGTATCGGATTGGAGATTTTCCATATATCGTAAAAGAACAAAAAAACAAAACAACAACAGAGCTAAACCAATACAAACCAAAATAAGACAAATAAACAAAACGAAAAAAAAAAAAAAAAAGATAAGAAAGAGATAAGAAAAGTAACACACTTCTCTCCTTCAGTTCTCCCGGCCCCCACCCCTTCAATATCCCCGACCCATCCCCTATAGCTAGTTATCCGGGGTATTCATTATTTATTATAGCCTGTTCCATATTGATTGTACCCCTAAAAGGCGCAATTATCTGCTTCTGCATATTTTCTGGCAAACTCTTAATTATACTTTTCCACTTGAAAAAACATAATTTATGCTTACCTGATAAATTCCTTTCTTCTGTTGTGTGATCAGTCCACGGGTCATCATTACTTCTGGGATATTATCTGCTCCCCTACAGGAAGTGCAAGAGGATTCACCCAGCAGAGTTGCTATATAGCTCCTCCCCTCTACGTCACCTCCAGTCATTCGACCAAAGACCAACGAGAAAGGAGAAGCCAAGGGTGTAGTGGTGACTGGAGTATAATTTAAAAAATATTTACCTGCCTTAAAAAACAGGGCGGGCCGTGGACTGATCACACAACAGAAGAAAGGAATTTATCAGGTAAGCATAAATTATGTTTTCTTCTGTTATGTGTGATCAGTCCACGGGTCATCATTACTTCTGGGATACCAATACCAAAGCAAAAGTACACGGATGACGGGAGGGATAGGCAGGCTCATTATACAGAAGGAACCACTGCCTGAAGAACCTTTCTCCCAAAAATAGCCTCCGAAGAAGCAAAAATGTCAAATTTGTAAAATTTGGAAAAAGTATGAAGCGAAGACCAAGTTGCAGCCTTGCAAATCTGTTCAACAGAGGCCTCATTTTTAAAGGCCCAAGTGGAAGCCACAGCTCTAGTAGAATGAGCTGTAATTCTTTCAGGAGGCTGCTGTCCAGCAGTCTCATAGGCTAAACGAATTATGCTACGAAGCCAGAAGGAGAGAGAGGTAGCCGAAGCCTTATGACCTCTCCTCTGACCAGAGTACACGACAAACAGGGAAGACGTTTGTCGAAAATCCTTAGTTGCCTGCAAGTAGAACTTGAGGGCACGAACTACATCCAGATTGTGTAGAAGACGTTCCTTCTTTGAAGAAGGATTTGGACACAAGGATGGAACAACAATCTCCTGATTGATATTCTTGTTAGTGACTACCTTAGGTAAGAACCCAGGTTTAGTACGCAGAACTACCTTGTCTGAGTGAAAGATCAGATAAGGAGAATCACAATGTAAGGCTGATAATTCAGAGACTCTTCGAGCCGAGGAAATAGCCATTAAAAACAGAACTTTCCAAGATAACAATTTTATATCAATGGAATGAAGGGGTTCAAACGGAACACCCTGTAAAACGTTAAGAACTAAGTTTAAACTCCATGGCGGAGCAACAGTTTTAAACACAGGCTTGATCCTAGCTAAAGCCTGACAAAAAGCCTGGACGTCTGGATTTTCTGACAGACGCCTGTGTAACAAGATGGACAGAGCTGAGATCTGTCCCTTTAATGAGCTAGCCGATAAACCCTTTTCTAAACCTTCTTGTAGAAAGGACAATATCCTATGAATCCTAACCTTACTCCAGGAGTAATCTTTGGATTCACACCAGTAAAGGTATTTACGCCATATCTTATGGTAAATCCTTCTAGTAACAGGTTTCCTAGCCTGTATCAGGGTATCAATAACCGACTCAGAAAAACCACGTCTTGATAAGATCAAGCGTTCAATTTCCAAGCAGTCAGCTTCAGAGAAGTTAGATTTTGATGTTTGAATGGACCCTGAATCAGAAGGTCCTGTCTTAGAGGTAGAGACCAAGGCGGACAGGATGACATGTCCACTAGATCTGCATACCAAGTCCTGCGTGGCCATGCAGGTGCTATTAGAATCACTGATGCTCTCTCCTGTTTGATTTTGGCAATCAATCGAGGAAGCAGCGGGAAGGGTGGAAACACATAAGCCATCCCGAAGTTCCAAGGTGCTGTCAAAGCATCTATCAGAACAGCTCCCGGATCCCTGAATCTGGATCCGTAGCGAGGAAGTTTGGCGTTCTGGCGAGACGCCATGAGATCTATCTCTGGTTTGCCCCAACGTCGAAGTATTTGGGCAAAGACCTCCGGATGAAGTTCCCACTCCCCCGGATGAAAAGTCTGGCGACTCAAGAAATCCGCCTCCCAGTTCTCCACTCCCGGGATGTGGATTGCTGACAGGTGGCAAGAGTGAGACTCTGCCCAGCGAATTATCTTTGATACTTCCATCATTGCTAGGGAGCTTCTTGTCCCTCCTTGATGGTTGATGTACGCTACAGTCGTGATGTTGTCCGACTGAAACCTGATGAACCCCCGAGTTGTTAACTGGGGCCAAGTCAGAAGGGCATTGAGAACTGCTCTCAATTCCAGAATGTTTATTGGTAGGAGACTTTCCTCCTGACTCCATTGTCCCTGAGCCTTCAGAGAATTCCAGACAGCGCCCCAACCTAGTAGGCTGGCGTCTGTTGTTACAATTGTCCAGTCCGGCCTGTTGAATGGCATCCCCCTGGACAGATGTGGCCGAGAAAGCCACCATAGAAGAGGGTTTCTGGTCTCTTGATCCAGATTCAGAGTAGGGGACAAGTCTGAGTAATCCCCATTCCACTGGCTTAGCATGCACAATTGCAGCGGTCTGAGATGTAGACGTGCAAAGGGAACTATGTCCATTGCTGCTACCATTAAGCCGAACACCTCCATGCATTGAGCTACTGACGGGAGTTGAATGGAATGAAGGACACGGCAAGCATTTAGAAGCTTTGTTAATCTGTCTTCTGTCAGATAAATCTTCATTTCCACAGAATCTATAAGAGTCCCTAAGAATGGAACTCTTGTGAGAGGAAAAAGAGAACTCTTCTTTTCGTTCACTTTCCATCCATGCGACCTTAGAAATGCCAGAACTAACTCTGTATGAGACTTGGCCGTTTGAAAGCTTGAAGCTTGTATCAGAATGTCGTCTAGGTACGGAGCTACCGAAATTCCTCGCGGTCTTAGTACCGCCAGAAGGGCACCCAGAACCTTTGTGAAGATTCTTGGAGCCGTAGCCAACCCGAATGGAAGAGCTACAAACTGGTAATGCCTGTCTAAGAAGGCAAACCTTAGATACCGGTAATGATCTTTGTGAATCGGTATGTGAAGGTAAGCATCCTTTAAATCCACTGTGGTCATGTATTGACCCTTTTGGATCATGGGTAAGATTGTCCGAATAGTTTCCATTTTGAACGATGGAACTCTAGGAATTTGTTTAGGATCTTTAAATCCAAGATTGGCCTGAAAGTTCCCTCTTTTTTGGGAACCACAAACAGGTTTGAGTAAAACCCTTGTCCTTGTTCCGACCGCGGAACCGGATGGATCACTCCCATTAATAACAGATCTTGTACACAGCGTAGAAACGCTTCTTTCTTTATCTGGTTTGTTGACAACCTTGACAGATGAAATCTCCCTCTTGGGGGAGAGAATTTGAAGTCTAGAAGGTATCCCTGAGATATAATCTCTAGCGCCCAGGGATCCTGGACATCTCTTGCCCAAGCCTGGGCGAAGAGAGAGAGTCTGCCCCCCACTAGATCCGGTCCCGGATCGGGGGCCCTCGGTTCATGCTGTCTTTGGGGCAGCAGCAGGTTTCCTGGCCTGCTTGCCCTTGTTCCAGGACTGGTTAGGTTTCCAGCCTTGTCTGTAACGAGCAACAGCTCCTTCCTGTTTTGGTGCAGTGGAAGTTGATGCTGCTCCTGCTTTGAAATTCCGAAAGGGACGAAAATTAGACTGTCTAGCCTTAGCTTTGGCTTTGTCTTGAGGCAGGGCGTGGCCCTTACCTCCTGTAATGTCAGCGATAATTTCTTTCAAACCGGGCCCAAATAAAGTTTGCCCCTTGAAAGGTATATTAAGTAATTTGGACTTAGAAGTTACATCAGCTGACCAGGATTTTAGCCACAGCGCCCTACGTGCCTGAATGGCGAATCCTGAGTTCTTAGCCGTAAGTTTGGTTAAATGTACTACGGCCTCCGAAATGAATGAATTAGCTAGTTTAAGGACTCTAAGCCTGTCCGTAATGTCGTCCAGCGTAGCTGAATTAAGGTTCTCTTCCAGAGACTCAATCCAAAATGCTGCCGCAGCCGTAATCGGCGCGATGCATGCAAGGGGTTGCAATATAAAACCTTGTTGAACAAACATTTTCTTAAGGTAACCCTCTAATTTTTTATCCATTGGATCTGAAAAAGCACAGCTATCCTCCACCGGGATAGTGGTACGCTTAGCTAGAGTAGAAACTGCTCCCTCCACCTTAGGGACCGTTTGCCATAAGTCCCGTGTGGTGGCGTCTATTGGAAACATCTTTCTAAATATAGGAGGGGGTGAGAACGGCACACCGGGTCTATCCCACTCCTTAGTAACAATTTCAGTTAGTCTCTTAGGTATAGGAAAAACGTCAGTACTCGCCGGTACCGCAAAGTATTTATCCAACCTACACAATTTCTCTGGAATTGCAACAGTGTTACAATCATTAAGAGCCGCTAAAACCTCCCCTAGTAATACACGGAGGTTCTCCAATTTAAATTTAAAATTTGAAATATCTGAATCCAATCTGTTTGGATCAGAACCATCACCCACAGAATGAAGCTCTCCGTCCTCATGTTCTGCAAGCTGTGACGCAGTATCAGACATGGCCCTAGTATTATCAGCGCACTCTGTTCTCACCCCAGAGTGATCACGCTTGCCTCTTAGTTCTGGTAATTTAGCCAAAACTTCAGTCATAACAGTAGCCATATCTTGTAATGTTATCTGTAATGGCCGCCCAGATGTACTAGGCGCCAAAATATCACGCACCTCCCGGGCGGGAGATGCAGGTACTGACACGTGAGGCGAGTTAGTCGGCATAACTCTCCCCTCGCTGTTTGGTGAAATTTGTTCAATTTGTACAGATTGGCTTTTATTTAAAGTAGCATCAATACAGTTAGTACATAAATTTCTATTGGGCTCCACCTTGGCATTGGAACAAATGACACAGATATCTTCCTCTGAATCAGACATGTTTAACACACTAGCAATAAACTTGCAACTTGGTTACAATCTTATTTAACAAAAAAACGTACTGTGCCTCAAGAAGCACTAAACGATTAAATGACAGTTGAAATAATGAACTGAAAAACAGTTATAGCATCAATCCTTAAAAAAAACAACACAACTTTTAGCAAAGGTTTGTTCCCATTAGTAAAGTAACAATAATTAAATTTGAAACATAAAAATTACAGAGCAACGTTTGTAATCACAGTCAATATATAAGTCTCACAGCTCTGCTGAGAGAATCTACCTCCCTCCAAAGAAGTTTGAAGACCCCTAAGTTCTGTTAGAGATGAACCGGATCATGCAGGAAATACAAGAGTAACTGACTGGAAATTTTTGATGCGTAGCAAAGAGCGCCAAAAACGGCCCCTCCCCCTCACACACAGCAGTGAGAGAGAAACGAAACTGTCACAATTAAAACAAGCAACTGCCAAGTGGAAATATAATGCCCAAATATTTATTCACTCAGTACCTCAGAAAATGCAAACGATTCTACATTCCAGCAAAAACGTTTAACATAATAAATACCTATTAAAAGGTTTAATGTACTTTTAACAGAGTAATTCCGGTGAAATACCATCCCCAGAATACTAAAGTGTAGGGTATACATACATGTCATTATAACGGTATGGCAGGATTTTCTCATCAATTCCATTCAGAAAATAAAAACTGCTACATACCTCAATGCAGATTTATCTGCCCGCTGTCCCCTGATCTGAAGCTTTTACCTCCCTCAGATGGCCGAGAAACAGCAATATGATCTTAACTACTCCGGTTAAAATCATAGTAAAAAACTCTGGTAGATTCTTCTTCAAACTCTGCCAGAGAGGCAATAACACGCTCCGGTGCTATTGTAAAATAACAAACTTTTGATTGAAGTTATAAAATCTAAGTATAATCACCATAGTCCTCTCACACGTCCTATCTAGTCTTTGGGTGCAAGAGAATGACTGGAGGTGACGTAGAGGGGAGGAGCTATATAGCAACTCTGCTGGGTGAATCCTCTTGCACTTCCTGTAGGGGAGCAGATAATATCCCAGAAGTAATGATGACCCGTGGACTGATCACACATAACAGAAGAAATAATTTTTGGACTTGTGTTTCTGAATTTACAGATGTATCAATTTGCTCTAACGTAAGTTGATTTTGAAGTTTTTGTTTAAATTCTTTCAGATTTGGGGCTTTTTTAGATTTCCAATATTTCAGTATTAGGAGCCTTCCTGTAATAATTATGATGTTCAGCTGGCGCGTGTTTTTAAGTATGGTTTCTTCCTGATTAAGAAAAAAGAACACATTTTTGTCAGTTAGTTGGAAATTACATTGATTAATTTTGCTGACCCAGTTACCTATCTTGAACCAAAATTTTTTAACTTTATTACAAAACCAGAAACAATGCTGTAGATCTGCACTGGTATTCTTACATTTCTGACAGGATGTTACACTTTTATCCCATTTAGCTTTTACCTGTGGGGTAATATACATTCTATTTATAAATTTCATATGTGTCTCCCTCCAGGAGGTGGAGATTGTTGCTCTATCTATGAGGTTAAAGCTTTCTTGTATTCTTTCTGGTGCCACCCGCCAGAATTCCGCTATCTTTTGTAAATTATTGAGGCCATTTTGAGAAATAATCAATCTGTATATTGCTGAAATACTGTGTTTGCCTGCCTTAAAAAGATTAATAATAGGGTCTATTTGTTCCCAGGAATCTATCGTCAGATTACTTTGTAGTATTTCTTGTATGTAGTGTCTAATTTGTAAGAATGCATAAAATTCTTTGTTGTCTATCTCAAATTCTTGTTTAATTTTAATAAAGGACTTACAGGTCCATGATTCTTTATCTATCAGTTGATGTACCTGATTAATTCCTTTTTGGGCCCAATTTTTAAATATCTTTGATTCCAACGCGGGCACAAAGCTGGGGTTTCCCAAGATGGGTAAGTATTTAGAAAAGGAGCTAGGTATATCTAGGGTCTGTAATATTTTTTGCCATGCAATAATTACCGTCTGGACAGCCGGTAGACATTTAATTTTATTAGGCCATTTATCTCTAGATATATGAAGGAGGGTGGTGAGGGAGAATGGATGCACTAAAGCTCTTTCCAGAGGAAGGACTGCATAATAGTCGGCTCCAGTCAGCCAGTCCAATGCAATCTTGCCAATACAGACCAAGTTGTACCTCTCTATGTCGGGCAGCGCTAGCCCTCCTTCTGTTCTAAACAACATAAGTTTCTTATAAGAGATTGCCCTTCTTTTTTCACCCCATAAAAATTGTATACATGCTCGTTTGAAACTATTAAGGTCCTTTTTTTTAATTAGTATTGGCAGGTTTTACATTAAATATAGCAATTTTGGGAATAATAACATCTTAGTTAGGTTAGTTTTACCTGATAATGTAAGTTTAATTTTAGCCCATTTCTCCATATAGTGTTTTATTTTAAGAAAAATTGGCGGGTAGTTAAAATCATACCATTCTTCAAAATTAATTGATAGTTTAATGCCCAGATAAGTGAAGTGGTCCTTTGTTTCTCTAAAAGGGGGGTTTTGTAACGAATTCTTATTATTATTTAACCAATAAATTTCTGTTTTTGTAGGGTTGACTTTATAGCCCGAGAAAACCCCAAAGTCTCGTAGTATTTGATTTAAAGCTGGGATATTTTTTTTTGTATTAGATAACAATACTAGTAAGTCATCCGCGTATAGTAGCGTTGTTATCTTTCTTTTACCTAAATGAATCCCCTCCAACTCTTTCCTAATCTGAATCGCTAGGGGTTCGAGTGCTAAATTGAATAGATAAGGGGACAATGGACATCCCTGTCTTGAACCCTTATGCAGAGAAAAATAGTCCGTAATGGACTCATTGATAATAACAGTGGCCGATGATGTTTGATATATTACTTGTATAAACTGAGAAAAAGGGCCCTCGACTCCATATTTCGCCAATGCTGTAAATAAGTGGTCCCAGGTTATGGAGTCGAAGGCCCTCTCCGCATCAATTGATACTATCGCTGCATCTAGATCCATAGCGTGGGCATTCCTTGTTTGTTTTTGATATGTATTTAGTACAAGTTGAATTTTACGCAGGTTGCGTGATGAGTTTCTGCCTGGCATAAAACCCACCTGGTCTTTGTGGATAAGTGAGCCAATAATATGTTTGAATCTATGTGCAATTATGGACATTAAAAGTTTATAATCACTATTTAGTAAAGAGATCGGCCTGTATGAACCGATCTCTTCTGGATTTTTATTTTTTTTGAGGATCAGAGTTATAAGTGATGCCGCGAAATATTTTGAGCAAGCATTATTATCAATATAAAGTTGATTAAATAGGGAAACTAGTATTGGAGCAATATCCTCTGCGAGTAGCTTATAAAGTTCGGCGGGTAGCTGGTCTGGGCCTGCAGCTTTATTAGATGCCAGCTTTTTAATTGCGTTAGTTACTTCAGATAACGTGATGGGTAAATTTAGTTCATCTATGCTCGGCTTATCTAATCTTGGGACTCTTATTTTATCCCAGAATTAATTTTTGGTTTGAATGTCTATGGCTGTCTCTGAGTAAACTTCCTTAAAATATGTGCAAATATGATCTTGGATTGCTGTTTTATTTACAATGCGTTCTCCCATGGTTTTAATGGCTATAATTGGCTCCTTTTTTTTTTTGGCTCTAGTTAAGTTGGCTAAGGCCTTACCCGCTTTACCCCCGTGTCTAAAAAAAAAAAAAACCTCTTCCTAAGGTCATCTTGCGCCACCTTTTGTGTCAAAAATAGTTCTCTTTCCTTTTTGATTTTTTGATATGTTAGCCAGAGCACTTCAGTTGGATCACTAATATAGGAGTTATACGCGTTACGTAACTGTGAGGCGAGCTCTATGTCCCTGGCCACTTGCCTCTGCTTTTGTACTACCAGATAAGCTTTTATTTCACCTCGTATTACTGCCTTGAAAGTCTCCCATAATGTTTCTGTTTTGACTCTACTCATTTCATTATTCTGCATGAACTCTAGCCATTTTAATTTTAGCCATGCCTTAAATTGAGTGTTAGTTACAAGATACCTAGGAAAAAAAAACCTATTGAAATTTGTTTCGTGCGGATTACCTAGTTTAATATTCAAAATGATAATGGCGTGATCTGAAATAAGTATTTCCTGAATTTCAGGTTTCAATTCTAAACGCAGCATTTTATCGCTTACAAGAAAATAATCTAACCTAGACAATGTGCGATGTACATATGATTCACATGTGAATTTTTTCAGGTCTGGGTTTTGGATCCGCCAAATATCATTAAGGTGTAATAGATTAGTAAAATTCTTATATATTTTGGCTTCTTGTTTACTATTCTTATTTAATGATGGCTTTAGTCTATCCAATGCGGGGTATTTAACTATATTTAAATCACCAGCCACAACTAAGTTTTCCGCAAAATGGGGCAGTAATTTTCTTTGTAATTTTACCCAAAAGGCATTATCTGTTTTATTAGGGCCATAAATATTGCAAAATATGAATTTCGTTCCCGCTATTTCAAGTTGCATAATGAGGTATCTCTCATCTTGGTCTGTCTCCATATTGAGTATTTTAAATTGAATTTTTTTATGGAACAGAAGAGCAACCCCTTTTTTCCTATTCAAACATGGTGTACCCACTACCTCCCCTACCCAGTCAGTTTTAAGTTTACCTAATTCAGTTTCGTTCAGATGCGTTTCTTGAAGAAAAGCAATATCTACTTTATGATTCTTTAACTGTTTTAATATCTTTTCTCCAACATAGGTGTGTCCGGTCCACGGCGTCATCCTTACTTGTGGGATATTCTCTTCCCCAACAGGAAATGGCAAAGAGCCCAGCAAAGCTGGTCACATGATCCCTCCTAGGCTCCGCCTACCCCAGTCATTCTCTTTGCCGTTGTACAGGCAACATCTCCACGGAGATGGCTTAGAGTTTTTTAGTGTTTAACTGTAGTTTTTATTATTCAATCAAGAGTTTGTTATTTTAAAATAGTGCTGGTATGTACTATTTACTCAGAAACAGAAAAGAGATGAAGATTTCTGTTTGTATGAGGAAAATGATTTTAGCAACCGTTACTAAAATCCATGGCTGTTCCACACAGGACTGTTGAGAGGAATTAACTTCAGTTGGGGGAACAGTGAGCAGTCTCTTGCTGCTTGAGGTATGACACATTCTAACAAGACGATGTAATGCTGGAAGCTGTCATTTTCCCTATGGGATCCGGTAAGCCATGTTTATTAAGATTGTAAATAAGGGCTTCACAAGGGCTTATTAAGACTGTAGACTTTTTCTGGGCTAAATCGATTCATTATTAACACATATTTAGCCTTGAGGAATCATTTAATCTGGGTATTTTGATAAGTTTATATCGGCAGGCACTTTTTTAGACACCTTTCTCTTTAGGGGCTTTCCCAAATCATAGGCAGAGCCTCATTTTCGCGCCGGTGTTGCGCACTTGTTTTTGAGAGGCATGACATGCAGTCGCATGTGTGAGGAGCTCTGATACATAGAAAAGACTTTCTGAAGGCGTCATTTGGTATCGTATTCCCCTTTGGGCTTGGTTGGGTCTCAGCAAAGCAGACACCAGGGACTGTAAAGGGGTTAGAGTTAAAAACGGCTCCGGTTCCGTTATTTTAAGGGTTAAAGCTTCCAAATTTGGTGTGCAATACTTTTAAGGCTTTAAGACACTGTGGTGAAATTTTGGTGAATTTTGAACAATTCCTTCATATTTTTTCGCAATTGCAGTAATAAAGTGTGTTCAGTTTAAAATTTAAAGTGACAGTAACGGTTTTATTTTAAAACGTTTTTTGTACTTTGTTATCAAGTTTATGCCTGTTTAACATGTCTGAACTACCAGATAGACTGTGTTCTGAATGTGGGGAAGCCAGAGTTCCTTCTCATTTAAATAAATGTGATTTATGTGACAATGACAATGATGCCCAAGATGATTCCTCAAGTGAGGGGAGTAAGCATGGTACTGCATCATTCCCTCCTTCGTCTACACGAGTCTTGCCCACTCAGGAGGCCCCTAGTACATCTAGCGCGCCAATACTCCTTACTATGCAACAATTAACGGCTGTAATGGATAATTCTGTCAAAAACATTTTAGCCAAAATGCACACTTATCAGCGTAAGCGCGACTGCTCTGTTTTAGATACTGAAGAGCATGACGACGCTGATAATAATGGTTCTGAAGGGCCCCTAAACCAGTCTGATGGGGCCAGGGAGGTTTTGTCTGAGGGAGAAATTACTGATTCATGATTACGTTTAAATTTAAGTTGGAACATCTCCGCATTCTGCTTAAGGAGGTATTATCCACTCTGGATGATTGTGACAAGTTGGTCATCCCAGAGAAACTATCTAAAATGGACAAGTTCCTAGAGGTCCCGGGGCTCCCAGAAGCTTTTCCTATACCCAAGCGGGTGGCGGACATTGTAAATAAAGAATGGGAAAGGCCCGGTATTCCTTTCGTCCCTCCCCCCATATTTAAAAAATTGTTTCCTATGGTCGACCCCAGAAAGGACTTATGGCAGACAGTCCCCAAGGTCGAGGGAGCGGTTTCCACTTTAAACAAACGCACCACTATACCCATAGAAGATAGTTGTGCTTTCAAAGATCCTATGGATAAAAAATTAGAAGGTTTACTTAAAAAGATGTTTGTTCAGCAGGGTTACCTTCTACAACCAATTTCATGCATTGTCCCTGTCGCTACAGCCGCGTGTTTCTGGTTCGATGAGCTGGTAAAGGCGGTCGATAGTGATTCTCCTCCTTATGAGGAGATTATGGACAGAATCAATGCTCTCAAATTGGCTAATTCTTTCACCCTAGACGCCACTTTGCAATTGGCTAGGTTAGCGGCTAAGAATTCTGGGTTTGCTATTGTGGCGCGCAGAGCGCTTTGGTTGAAATCTTGGTCAGCTGATGCGTCTTCCAAGAACAAGCTACTTAACATTCCTTTCAAGGGGAAAACGCTGTTTGGCCCTGACTTGAAAGAGATTATCTCTGATATCACTGGGGGTAAGGGCCATGCCCTTCCTCAGGATCGGCCTTTCAAGGCCAAAAATAAACCTAATTTTCGTCCCTTTCGTAGAAACGGACCAGCCCAAAGTGCTACGTCCTCTAAGCAAGAGGGTAATACTTCTCAAGCCAAGCCAGCTTGGAGACCAATGCAAGGCTGGAACAAGGGAAAGCAGGCCAAGAAACCTGCCACTGCTACCAAGACAGCATGAAATGTTGGCCCCCGATCCGGGACCGGATCTGGTGGGGGGCAGACTCTCTCTCTTCGCTCGGGCTTGGGCAAGAGATGTTCTGGATCCTTGGGCGCTAGAAATAGTCTCCCAAGGTTATCTTCTGGAATTCAAGGGGCTTCCCCCAAGGGGGAGGTTCCACAGGTCTCAGTTGTCTTCAGACCACATAAAAAGACAGGCATTCTTACGTTGTGTAGAAGACCTGTTAAAAATGGGAATGATTCATCCTGTTCCATTAGGAGAACAAGGGATGGGGTTCTACTCCAATCTGTTCATAGTTCCCAAAAAAGAGGGAACGTTCAGACCAATCTTAGATCTCAAGATCTTAAACAAGTTTCTCAAGGTTCCATCGTTCAAAATGGAAACCATTCGAACAATTCTTCCTTCCATCCAGGAAGGTCAATTCATGACCACGGTGGATTTAAAGGATGCGTATCTACATATTCCTATCCACAAGGAACATCATCGGTTCCTAAGGTTCGCATTCCTGGACAAGCATTACCAGTTCGTGGCGCTTCCTTTCGGATTAGCCACTGCTCCAAGGATTTTCACAAAGGTACTAGGGTCCCTTCTAGCTGTGCTAAGACCAAGGGGCATTGCTGTAGTACCTTACTTGGACGACATTCTGATTCAAGCGTCGTCCCTTCCTCAAGCAAAGGCTCACACGGACATTGTCCTGGCCTTTCTCAGATCTCACGGATGGAAAGTGAACGTGGAAAAGAGTTCTCTATCTCCGTCAACAAGGGTTCCCTTCTTGGGGACAATAATAGACTCCTTAGAAATGAGGATTTTTCTGACAGAGGCCAGAAAAACAAAACTTCTAGACTCTTGTCGGATACTTCATTCCGTTCCTCTTCCTTCCATAGCGCAGTGCATGGAAGTGATAGGTTTGATGGTAGCGGCAATGGACATAGTTCCTTTTGCGTGCATTCATCTAAGACCATTACAACTGTGCATGCTCAGTCAGTGGAATGGGGACTATACAAACTTGTCTCCGAGGATACAAGTAAATCAGAGGACCAGAGACTCACTCCGTTGGTGGCTGTCCCTGGACAACCTGTCACAAGGGATGACCTTCCGCAGACCAGAGTGGGTCATTGTCACGACCGACGCCAGTCTGATGGGCTGGGGCGCGGTCTGGGGATCCCTGAAAGCTCAGGGTCTTTGGTCTCGGGAAGAATCTCTTCTACCGATAAATATTCTGGAACTGAGAGCGATATTCAATGCTCTCAAGGCTTGGCCTCAGCTAGCGAGGGCCAAGTTCATACGGTTTCAATCAGACAACATGACAACTGTTGCGTACATCAACCATCAGGGGGGAACAAGGAGTTCCCTGGCGATGGAAGAAGTGACCAAAATCATTCTATGGGCGGAGTCTCACTCCTGCCACCTGTCTGCTATCCACATCCCAGGAGTGGAAAATTGGGAAGCGGATTTTCTGAGTCGTCAGACATTGCATCCGGGGGAGTGGGAACTCCATCCGGAAATCTTTGCCCAAGTCACTCAACTGTGGGGCATTCCAGACATGGATCTGATGGCCTCTCGTCAGAACTTCAAAGTTCCTTGCTACGGGTCCAGATCCAGGGATCCCAAGGCGGCTCTAGTGGATGCACTAGTAGCACCTTGGACCTTCAAACTAGCTTATGTATTCCCGCCGTTTCCTCTCATCCCCAGGCTGGTAGCCAGGATCAATCAGGAAAGGGCGTCGGTGATCTTGATAGCTCCTGCGTGGCCACGCAGGACTTGGTATGCAGATCTGGTGAATATGTCATCGGCTCCACCATGGAAGCTACCTTTGAGACGAGACCTTCTTGTTCAAGGTCCGTTCGAACATCCGAATCTGGTCTCACTCCAGCTGACTGCTTGGAGATTGAACGCTTGATCTTATCGAAGCGAGGGTTCTCAGATTCTGTTATCGATACTCTTGTTCAGGCCAGAAAGCCTGTAACTAGAAAGATTTACCACAAAATTTGGAAAAAATATATCTGTTGGTGTGAATCTAAAGGATTCCCTTGGGACAAGGTTAAGATTCCTAAGATTCTATCCTTCCTTCAAGAAGGATTGGAAAAAGGATTATCTGCAAGTTCCCTGAAGGGACAGATTTCTGCCTTGTCTGTGTTACTTCACAAAAAGCTGGCAGCTGTGCCAGATGTTCAAGCCTTTGTTCAGGCTCTGGTTAGAATCAAGCCTGTTTACAAACCTTTGACTCCTCCTTGGAGTCTCAACTTAGTTCTTTCAGTTCTTCAGGGGGTTCCGTTTGAACCCTTACATTCCGTTGATATTAAGTTATTATCTTGGAAAGTTTTGTTTTTGGTTGCAATTTCTTCTGCTAGAAGAGTTTCAGAATTATCTGCTCTGCAGCGTTCTCCTCCTTATCTGGTGTTCCATGCAGATAAGGTGGTTTTACGTACTAAACCTGGTTTTCTTCCAAAAGTTGTTTCTAACAAAAACATTAACCAGGAGATTATCGTACCTTCTCTGTGTCCGAAACCAGTTTCGAAGAAGGAACGTTTGTTGCACAATTTGGATGTTGTTCGCGCTCTAAAATTCTATTTAGATGCTACAAAGGATTTTAGACAAACATCTTCCTTGTTTGTTGTTTATTCCGGTAAAAGGAGAGGTCAAAAAGCAACTTCTACCTCTCTCTCTTTTTGGATTAAAAGCATCATCAGATTGGCTTACGAGACTGCCGGACGGCAGCCTCCCGAAAGAATCACAGCTCATTCCACTAGGGCTGTGGCTTCCACATGGGCCTTCAAGAACGAGGCTTCTGTTGATCAGATATGTAGGGCAGCGACTTGGTCTTCACTGCACACTTTTACCAAATTTTACAAGTTTGATACTTTTGCTTCTTCTGAGGCTATTTTTGGGAGAAAGGTTTTGCAAGCCGTGGTGCCTTCCATCTAGGTGACCTGATTTGCTCCCTCCCATCATCCGTGTCCTAAAGCTTTGGTATTGGTTCCCACAAGTAAGGATGACGCCGTGGACCGGACACACCTATGTTGGAGAAAACAGAATTTATGTTTACCTGATAAATTACTTTCTCCAACGGTGTGTCCGGTCCACGGCCCGCCCTGGTTTTTTAATCAGGTCTGATAATTTATTTTCTTTAACTACAGTCACCACGGTTTCATATGGTTTCTCCTATGCAAATATTCCTCCTTAACGTCGGTCGAATGACTGGGGTAGGCGGAGCCTAGGAGGGATCATGTGACCAGCTTTGCTGGGCTCTTTGCCATTTCCTGTTGGGGAAGAGAATATCCCACAAGTAAGGATGACGCCGTGGACCGGACACACCGTTGGAGAAAGTAATTTATTAGGTAAACATAAATTCTGTTTTTGCGTTTCTGTGGCGAGGTTATTCCCCCTACATTCCAGGAGGCAAGATTAAGTACTTTATTCATTTAAGATTAAAAACAAACAAAAAAAGTCAGGCATCCAACAATTTCAAAAAAGGAGGGGCGGAAAATGTAGGGGGAGGAGGTCGAGAGAACGAGAGAGAGAGAAAAAAAAAAAAAAAAAGACACAACACCACCAAAAAAACAAAACAAAAAGAAACATACAAAATTAAAAACCAAAAATTCTGAACCGTTTCAGCCTTATTGACTTGGTTCGGCACTCGACACAATATATTACGAGACTCCATATCTACATATTTATAGATGTTATAATATCATTCTCTATGTACCTATTCGATTTAAAGTGCAATACTTTTCAAATTTGCAAATTCCCTGGCTTCCTCTGGGGTATTAAGCATCTTATTTTCTCCCTCTGTTAGAATCTTAATTTTTGCAGGGTATATGACCGTGGCTTTAATCCCTGCCTGAATCAATTTCGTACATATTGGAGTTATTTCTTTTCGTTTTTGTGATGTCTCGGATGAATAGTCCTGAAACATCAAAATAGATTTGCCTTCCATAATTAGTGGGGCTTTCTGTCTATAGCACTGCATAAATTTTACCTTGTCCTGGAAGTTTAAAAATCTGGCTATAATCGGTCTTGTTTTAACTGATCCATCTGCTAAAGTTTTTAATGGTCCTAGACGGTGTGCTCTTTCGACTATTAGAGGTAGTAAATTAGGTGTTATCCCTAGTCTCTGAGGTATTAATTGTGATACCAGGTGTATTAAGTCTTGCGGTTCGCTTACTTCTGGAATGCCCAATATTCTAACATTATTGCGACGAGCGCGGTCTTCTAAGTCAGTTAATTTGTATTGTAGGCTTGCTATCTGTGTGTTCTGTTCTTTCATTATGTGTTCTTGGGTTATTTTAGCATCTTCTAAATCAGATATGCGTTGTTCTGCTTCATTAAGTCTTGATGTAAAATGTTTGATTTCTGTTGTCAGGTTATTTATATCTACTTTGATTTGGTCGAATTGTGGTAACATAAGCTCTGCTAACTGTTTGACTATATCCTGTGATTCTGCGCTGCTAATATCTGTTGTAGAAGCTGTTGTAGGTAGGTTCCCTGCATTGTCAGTGCTGACTCTATTTTTCTTGTCTCTGGCTTTAACTGGCATGTTTGGTGATTGTAACTTATAATTAGTGATGTATCTCTCCATAAGCAACAAATTTATTGCAGTATATTATTACTAACACCACCAGAAAAGGAAAAGCAGATAAAAAAAAATGACCAGAAAAAGTGTCAGGGTAATGAAGATAAGAGATACAGGAAATAATAAAAAAGAGGCAAATTAGTCTGTGATAACACCAGAAGAAATAGATATAACTCTTAAATCTATTAAGAACAATATATCACACAGTAGTATCTTATCTTATATGAACTTAAATTATGCCATAGATAGTATATGGGTGCCTCTGATCTATCCTATGCTGTTGTATTTGGACCTCTTGTTTAGAAAGGGAATTTGGGCCTTTTTCTTCTTTTTTTTTTTTTTTTTTTTTTTTTTTTTCCTCTTTTACTTCCCCCCTTTCTTTCTCCTCCTTCCTAGTCCAATAAGCCTGGTTTCTATTCTCTCAGGCCAACTTATTCTGCACAATGAGTATAGTTGATCTGTAAAGACCCTTTAGCAACACATATATCAGTAGCAGGTTTTACATAAGTACATTAATTACTAGATAGTTAACTCCGTACAGAAGCAAGCCTAAAACCTTGTGTCTATAGTCAACACCAATTTCTTATTCTATTGTATTTGATTTTTAATCAGCACCCTCTCTTTTTTCCTATGCTATTTTCCACCTTTTCAGGGATTTCTGTCTCAAGTTAGGGGTACAGATTATATACAATATAAAAGTAGCTTAAGTGCTTAATTTAGTACTTAATTTTATATCTTTGCATTTATCCCTAAAAAAACAAAGGAAAGTCAGAAATAACTTTGCATATTCAGCTCAGCAGGCCTTATCGACATTAAATTACACTTTTTAACAGAAGTAGACAGAGAATTACTCCTTACAATATGTAGTATTGTGTAGCATAGGCTACCTTGGTATGCGTTTATCATACAAGAATAATAGTCACTTCAAGGCCTGTTTTTAATCCTGCATGTACAAATGTTTACCAGATTAACCCCTCAGTGTTCTCTGTCACTTTCCTAGGTTGTTATAGGTTATTAATAGACAGAGTATAGATAATGTATAATTTATCCGGCCCACACACATTTTCAACACATTTTCAATATAATAAATCTTGCTGGCTTTATATAACCCTTTTTAGCAGGAGTAATCAGATAACTATTTGGTACAGCACCTAATAATATTTAAAATAGGTTGCTATGATCAACATTTGTCATGCATACAGCACTTTTGGGACCTGCAAGTGCGTATGACTACCAGTCCAGCGCCTCCAGGCTCTCTGTCCCTTTCTTTGCTCACTGCAGCAACTTGACCAATGAATGTATCTCTCCAAGGGGGCCCATTGTATATTTAGACAAAGTATTTGGAAGTATATACAGTTCCTAGGTCTGAAACTAGTGTTGCTGCATATGTCCCCTTACGACAATACTTTAATCCTCCAGTTATTCAATGTTGGTGCGGTATTTGTATCAGGTTACTGGTCTAACACCTTCACTGTGGATTTTTTTGTTAGTGTCTTACTTCTCTGCAGCCTTTCGCCCCTCACCAGATTTTCCTGACTAGTGTTCACCAAGTTGCGAATGGGCTACTTAGTACTGCAGTGTCTGTGAAAGATTGCGGGTCTCTTAACTCATAGCATACCCCCCTCCGGTTACCTTACCAGAGTCTACCAGTTCGCAGCTGGGGTATTTCTGTACCGTAGCAGCGCTCCACTTCTTGTCTCGTTGTTTAGGCTGACCACTTGTGCAGCTTACGCCACTCCTGTGCCCGTTGTGTTCGGCTGCTTTGGACTTATCGCTGCTTACATTGTGGCGCCATGCCTAATTCCTCCTCTGTGCTGTTTGTCAGGCCAGATAGCGGTCAGTATAGGCCTGGGGAAAAGGCCTCTTTCCCCTTCGTGTGATCCGGTGATGCAAACTGCTCACTGCAGGAGCTAGGATATCCGCCGGCCGTCTAAGAAAAAAAACACGGCCCCAAGGATAGTTTGCTGATGTCAGGAGAAGCGGCTGTACTCCTTCCCGCTCTGAGTAGCGCCACACTAGCACCATGCGTGACTCCGCCCCTTCCGCTCCTTCCGGATCCGTAGACAGCCTTTCTAAGCTGGGTCATCCACCCTTCTTCTGTCACAGTTGTCAACTCTTTTGTTTTAGATGCCGCTTTGCAATTAGCTAGATTAGCGGCGAAAAATTAAGGGTTTGCTATCGTGGCGCGCAGAGCGCTTTGGCTAAAGTCTTGGTCAGCAGATGTATCTTCCAAGACAAAATTGCTTAACATCCCTTTCAAAGGTAAAACATTATTTGGACCAGAATTGAAAGAGATTATTTCAGACATCACTGGGGGAAATGGCCACGCCCTCCCACAGGATAGGTCTTTTAAGGCTAAAAATAAGCCTAATTTTCGTCCCTTTCGCAGAAACGGACCAGCCTCTAATTCTGCATCCTCTAAGCAAGAGGGTAATGCCTCACAGCCCAAACCAGCCTGGAAACCAATGCAAGGCTGGAACAAGGGTAAGCAGGCCAAGAAGCCTACCACTGCTACCAAAACAGCATGAAGGGATAGCCCCCGATCCGGGACCGGATCTAGTGGGGGGCAGACTCTCTCTCTTTGCTCAGGCTTGGGCAAGAGATGTTCAGGATCCTTGGGCGCTAGAAATAGTTTCTCAAGGTTATCTCCTGGAATTCAAGGAACTACCCCCAAGGGGAAGGTTCCACAGGTCTCACTTATCCTCAAACCAAATAAAGAGACAGGCATTCTTACATTGTGTAGAAGACCTGTTAAAGATGGGAGTGATACATCCAGTTCCAATAAGAGAACAAGGAATGGGATTTTATTCCAATCTGTTCGTAGTTCCCAAAAAAGAGGGAACATTCAGACCAATTTTGGATTTGAAGATCCTAAACAAATTTCTCAGGGTACCATCGTTCAAAATGGAAACTATTCGAACGATCCTACCCACCATCCAGGAAAGTCAATTTATGACTACCGTGGATTTAAAGGATGCGTACCTACATATTCCTATCCACAAGGAACATCATCAGTTCCTAAGGTTCGCTTTTCTGGACAAGCATTACCAGTTTGTGGCACTTCCATTCGGATTAGCCACTGCTCCAAGGATTTTCACAAAGGTACTAGGGTCCCTTCTA
The DNA here is from genome assembly GCF_027579735.1 of Bombina bombina. Taxonomy (NCBI): domain Eukaryota; kingdom Metazoa; phylum Chordata; class Amphibia; order Anura; family Bombinatoridae; genus Bombina; species Bombina bombina. Next base: position 260,658,595 of record NC_069504.1, on the reverse strand, counting down.
GCGGTTCTAAGACCAAGGGGCATTGCAATAGTACCTTACTTGGACGACATCCTAATACAAGCGTCGTCCCTGTCAAAAGCAAAGGCTCATACGGACATCGTCCTAGCCTTTCTCAGATCTCACGGATGGAAGGTGAACAAAGAAAAAAGTTCTCTGTCCCCGTCAACAAGAGTTCCCTTCTTGGGAACAATAATAGATTCCTTAGAAATGAGGATTTTTCTGACAGAGGTCAGAAAATCAAAACTTCTAAGCTCTTGTCATGTACTTCATTCTATTCCTCGTCCTTCCATAGCGCAGTGCATGGAAGTAATAGTATTGATGGTTGCAACAATGGACATAGTTCCTTTTGCACGAATTCATCTAAGACCATTACAACTGTGCATGCTCAAACAGTGGAATGGGGATTATACAGACTTGTCTCCGATGATTCAAGTAGATCAAAAGACCAGAGATTCACTCCGTTGGTGGCTGACCCTGGACAATCTGTCCCAGGGAATGAGCTTCCGCAGACCAGAGTGGGTCATTGTCACGACCGACGCCAGTCTAGTGGGCTGGGGCGCGGTCTGGGAATCCCTGAAAGCTCAGGGTCTATGGTCTCGGGAAGAGTCTCTTCTCCCGATAAACATTCTCGAACTGAGAGCGATATTCAATGCTCTCAGAGCTTGGCCTCAACTAGCAAAGGCCAAATTCATAAGGTTCCAATCAGACAACATGACGACCGTTGCATATATCAATCATCAGGGGGGAACAAGGAGTTCCCTGGCGATGAAAGAAGTGACCAAAATAATTCAATGGGCGGAGGATCACTCCTGCCACTTGTCTGCGATCCACATCCCAGGAGTGGAAAATTGGGAAGCGGATTTTCTGAGTCGTCAGACATTCCATCCGGGGGAGTGGGAACTCCATCCGGAAATCTTTGTCCAAATAACTCAATTATGGGGCATTCCAGACATGGATCTGATGGCGTCTCGTCAGAACTTCAAGGTTCCTTGCTACGGGTCCAGATCCAGAGATCCCAAGGCGACCCTAGTAGATGCACTAGTAGCACCTTGGACCTTCAACCTAGCTTATGTATTCCCACCGTTTCCTCTCATTCCCAGGCTGGTAGCCAGGATCAATCAGGAGAGGGCCTCGGTGATCTTGATAGCTCCTGCGTGGCCACGCAGGACTTGGTATGCAGACCTGGTGAATATGTCATCGGCTCCACCATGGAAGCTACCTTTGAGACAGGACCTTCTTGTTCAGGGTCCATTCGAACATCCGAATCTGGTTTCCCTCCAACTGACGGCTTGGAGATTGAACGCTTGATTTTATCAAAGCGTGGGTTTTCAGATTCTGTAATAGATACTCTGATTCAGGCTAGAAAGCCTGTAACTAGAAATATTTACCATAAAATATGGAAAAAATATATCTGTTGGTGTGAATCCAAAGGATTCCCATGGAACAAGATAAAAATTCCTAAGATTCTATCCTTTCTACAAGAAGGTTTGGAGAAAGGATTATCTGCAAGTTCTCTAAAGGGACAGATCTCTGCTTTATCTGTTTTACTGCACAAAAGACTGGCAGCTGTGCCAGATGTTCAAGCATTTGTTCAGGCTCTGGTTAGGATCAAGCCTGTTTACAGACCTTTGACTCCTCCCTGGAGTCTAAATCTAGTTCTTTCAGTTCTTCAAGGGGTTCCGTTTGAACCTTTACATTCCATAGATATTAAGTTACTATCTTGGAAAGTTTTGTTTTTGGTTGCTATTTCTTCTGCTAGAAGAGTTTCAGAGTTATCTGCTCTGCAGTGTTCTCCACCCTATCTGGTGTTCCATGCAGATAAGGTGGTTTTGCGTACTAAGCCTGGTTTTCTTCCTAAAGTTGTTTCTAACAAAAATATTAACCAGGAGATAGTTGTACCTTCTTTGTGTCCGAATCCAGTTTCAAAGAAGGAACGTTTGTTACACAATTTGGACGTAGTCCGTGCTCTAAAATTCTATTTAGAGGCTACTAAAGATTTCAGACAAACATCTTCCTTGTTTGTTGTTTATTCTGGTAAAAGGAGAGGTCAAAAAGCGACTTCTACCTCTCTTTCCTTTTGGCTTAAAAGCATCATCCGATTGGCTTATGAGACTGCCGGACGGCAGCCTCCTGAAAGAATCACAGCTCACTCCACTAGGGCTTTGGCTTCCACATGGGCCTTCAAGAACGAGGCTTCTGTTGACCAGATATGTAAGGCAGCGACTTGGTCTTCACTGCACACTTTTGCCAAATTTTACAAATTTGATACTTTTGCTTCTTCGGAGGCTATTTTTGGGAGAAAGGTTTTGCAAGCCGTGGTGCCTTCCATTTAGGTGACCTGATTTGCTCCCTCCCTTCATCCGTGTCCTAAAGCTTTGGTATTGGTTCCCACAAGTAAGGATGACGCCGTGGACCGGACACACCAATGTTGGAGAAAACCGAATTTATGCTTACCTGATAAATTACTTTCTCCAACGGTGTGTCCGGTCCACGGCCCGCCCTGGTTTTTTAATCAGGTCTGATGAATTATTTTCTCTAACTACAGTCACCACAGTACCATATGGTTTCTCCTGTATATATTTCCTCCTGTCCGTCGGTCGAATGACTGGGGTGGGCGGAGCCTAGGAGGGACTATATGGCCAGCTTTGCTGGGACTCTTTGCCATTTCCTGTTGGGGAAGAGAATATCCCACAAGTAAGGATGACGCCGTGGACCGGACACACCGTTGGAGAAAGTAATTTATCAGGTAAGCATAAATTCTGTTTTTTCTTCTGGTTCTGCAAGGGGTTTCTCTCCCTCTTTTTCTGGGATTGTGCCCCGAGGTCCTTCCGGACCTCTTTAGCATAGTTTTTTGTTCCTGGGTTCTTCCTATGGAAATGTACGGTGTTGGGAGTCTTGGTTGTCTTCCTTGTCGTGTTTGTGGAGGAGTGTTTCTTCGCCTAACCTCTTAGTCAGCAGGACTCTCGTCTCCTCAGAGGTTTGTATGCTCTTTTTGGGACCAGTGGTTTTGTGTGGTCCCTGACGTGGGCTCTTACGGTCCTAATTGTTGGGCAGTTACTTGGTCCTGTTAACATTTTTGGATCTTTTGCTTCTGTTGAAGCAATTTTCGGGAGTTGGGATTTTTTCCAGACTGTGGTGCCCTCAGATTGGCCACCTTATTGTTTCCCCCCGTTAGCATTCAGTGTCCTTTTTAGCTTGAATATTATTTTCCCAAAAGTAATGAATGCAGCTGTGGACTCTCCCTGTATTTAGAAGGAAAACAAAAATTATGACTTACCAGATAATTTCCTTTCCTTTGATAGGAAAGGAACACAGCTCCCGCCCGTGCTCTCCGGTGGGCATCACTAAATTAAAATTTCTTTCATCTGGAACTTTTTTCACCCTGATATTTCTCCTACTGTTCCTTGTTCCCTCAGCAGAATGACTGGGGGATGAGGGAGGTGGGGAGGTATTTAAGCTTTTGGCTGGGGTGTTTTTGCCTCCTTCTAGTGGCCAGGTTCTGTATTCCCAAAAGTAATGAATGCAGCTGTTGACTCTTCCTGTATCGAAGGAAAGGATGTTATCTGTTAAGTCATCATTTTTGTTTTTGTGTTTTATGCAGCAGTGCTTGATAAATCGACCCCTAAATCTCCTTTCCTCCAGCCTTTAAAGGACCAGTAAATACAATAGTTTTGCATAATCAACAAATGCATGCTAAAAGACGATGCAATAGCACTTAGTCTGAACTTCAAATGAGTAGTAATTTTTTTTTTTTCGGACAAATTTCAAAGTTATGTCTATTTCCACTCCCCCGTAATGTGACAGTCATCAGCCAATCACAAATGCATATTCATATATTCTGTGAATTCTTGCACATGCTCAGTACGAGTTGGTGACTCAAAAAGTGTAAATATGAAAAGACTGCACATTTTGTTAATGGAAGTAAATTGGAAAGTTGTTTAAAATTGCTGCTCTGTCTCAATCATGAAAGTTATAATTTTTACTTGAATGTCCCTTCAATTGTGTGTGTGTGTATCAAGCTAAACTTCAAATCAACCTTTATTGCTCCATTTGGGAGCCATGGGATGCCTTGAGCTGAAAACAGGTCTTTAAGGGATATTAAAGTTAAAATTAAACTTTCACGATTTAGAGCCTATTTTCAAGTTTATTTTGTTCTCTGGGAACCCATTGTTGAAAAAGAATATGTAAATATTAGGGCTGCACGATTAATCGCATATGCAATTTAAAACCGCGAATAATTGCAGTGATTTAAAAACCGCAAGAGTACGCCATTTAAAAAAATAAATTCTCTGTTCTTTATGAAAACTGAGGCGGAGAGGGAGGATGAGAGTCAATGACACATCCCCCATGTTTTCCTGGACAGTCACTCAGCTAAATGACTAACACATGAAGCTGTGTGCATTGCACCTTTACTGCACTTAAAAACACAAATCATGCTGCTGGACAGTCGGCACTTATTCAGGTTTCTCCATGTACTCTACTTCATATGTTACTCATACCACAGCTCGACTGACTGCCCAAGAAAACATGGACAATGTGGTAAGAACTGGCCAGCTAATTTCATTTCAATTAGCTTTGTATGTGTTGAGTTCACTTGTTTGTATTATGTACTATAACTGTTCTGTTATGTACTACAGAATAGCTGTTTGATGTAATATGATGGGCTGCAGGATGTCAGGATTGACCTTGTCAATGCCACATCCCTCATGTTTGCCTGGACAGTCACTCATCTAAATGAATAACAAATGCAGCAGTGTGTGTATTGTACTACCTTTACTGCACTTATACACAAATTATACTGCTGTAAAGTCAGCACTTTTAAGGTTTCTCCATGCTTATCTTGCTTCATATGTTAATCGTACCACAGCTAGACTGACTGCCCAAGAAAACATGACATTGTTGCGCCAGAAGACCTAAGAACTGACTAGTGTCTACTATGTTACCACAGCACAGGCAGCTAATTTTATTTAAACTATTTTGTGATTTGTATTTTTATGCTCCCAGAGTCTAATGGACTTTGAGAAACATGTACATTAAGATTCTGTAGTGTTAAATACACTTTTTATTGAAACATTAAGGTGTTGTAGTAATTTATAAGAAAATTGCGATTAAAATTGCAATCGTGATTTTTTTGGGTCCAAAATCCCGATTTAAATTTTTGCCCATATCGCACAGCCCTAGTAAATATCATACACTACTGGGAGCTAACTGGTGATTTGTCTCTTGTGAATGACTCCCTGAATGTGTGCAGATAGCTCCCACTAGTGCATTGCTGCTCCTTCAGCAAAGGATATCAAGAGAATTTAGCAAATTTGATAATAGAAGTAAATTGGAAAGGTGTTTTAAAATTGCATGTTCTATCCGAATTATAAAAGAAAATTTGGGGTTTCATGTCACTTTAACTTTGTAATTAATATGGGGGGAGGCCTCTCTTAGGCCTTGTACCTGAATAACATCCAGTGATCAGCATCCGAATAGTGGAGATTTATTCCCTTTACCCCCTCACCATTCTTTCTTCTGTTAAGTGTGATCAGTCCACGGGTCATCATTACTTGTGGGATATTAACTGCTCCCCTACAGGAAGTGCAAGAGGATTCACCCAGCAGAGTTGCTATATAGCTCCTCCCCTCTACGTCACCTCCAGTCATTCTCTTGCACCCAACGACTAGATAGGATGTGTGAGAGGACTATGGTGATATATTTAGTTTTTATATCTTCAATCAAAAGTTTGTTATTTTATAATAGCACCGGAGTGTGTTATTCCTTCTCTGGTAGAATTTGAAGAAGAATCTACCTGAGTTTTTCTATGATTTTAGCCGGAGTAGTTAAGATCATATTGCTGTTTCTCGGCCATCTGAGGAGTGAGGTAAACTTCAGATCAGGGGACAGCAGGCAGATTAATCTGCAAAGAGGTATGTAGCAGTTTATTATTTTCTGACATGGAATTGATGAGAAAATCCTGCCATACCGTTATAATGTAAACTCAGCCTTGAATGCAGTAGATGTAGCTGATATCAGGCTGTCATGTATGTATATTTTACACTTCAGTTTTCTGGGAAATGGTACTTCTCTGGCTTTTAAACTGTATACATAGACTTAACCTATTTTGCAGGGACTTGCAATAGGTTTTAAATGACAATTAATTATTGAGGTAAAACGTTTTTTTGCTGGCATGTAAAAACGTTTTTTTCTCTGAGGTACTGGGTGAAAAAATGTTTTGGGCACTTTTTTTCCACTTGGCAATAGTTTTGATTTAAATTAGAGCAGTTCACTGATCTCTCTCACTGTTATGTGTGTGGGGGAGGGGCAATTTTGGTGCTTTCACTATGCATCAGAAAAACTCAGAGGTTCATTTTCTTCCTGCATGATCCGGTTCATCTCTACAGAGTTCAGGGATCTCAAGAGTCTTTTTTGAGGGAAGTAATCATACAGCAGAGCTGTGCTGATTGTATTGACTGTGATATAAAAAACGTTTATTTGTGTATTTTTTTTCTGCTGCCTGGGTTAGTTATCATTTGCTGAGGGGAACAATCCTTTGCTAAAACTGTATATTCTGACAAAGATTGATGCTATAACTTAATTATTTTATCTGTTATAATATTTTTCTGTGCTTCTTAAAGGCACAGTTCGTTTTCATATTATTTGTAAATTACTTTGAAAAGTATTTCCAAGTTGCTGTTTATTTGCTAGTGTGTTAAACATGTCTGATTCAGAGGAATATCTCTGTGCTATATGTGTTAATGCCAAAGTGGAGCCCAATAGAAATTTATGTACTAAATGTATTGATGCTACTTAAAAAATAGTCAATCTGTACAAATTGAACATATTTCACCAAACAACGAGGGGAGAGTTATGCCGACTAACTCGCCTCACGTGTCAGTACCTGCATCTCCCGCTCAGGAGGTGCGTGATATTGTAGCGCCGAGTGCATCTGGGCGGCCATTACAAATCACATTACAAGATATGGCTACTGTTATGACTGAAGTTTTGGCTAAACTACCAGAACTAAGAGGTAAACGTGATCACTCTGGGATGAGAACAGAGTGCGCTGATAATGCAAGGGCCATGTCTGATACTGCGTCACAGTTTGCAGAACATGAAGACGGAGAGCTTCATTCTGTGGGTGACGGTTCTGATCCAAATAAACTGGACTCAGACATTTCAAATTTTAAATTTAAGCTTGAGAACCTCCGTGTGTTACTAGGGGAGGTATTAGCGGCTCTGAATGATTGTAACACAGTTGCAATCCCAGAAAAAATGTGTAGGTTGGATAAATAGTTTGCGGTACCGACGAGTACTGACGTTTTTCCTATACCTAAGAGACTTACTGACATTGTTACTAAGGAGTGGGATAGACCCGGTGTGCCTTTCTCACCCCCTCCTATATTCAGAAAAATGTTTCCAATAGACGCCGCCACACGGGACTTATGGCAAATGGTCCCTAAGGTGGAGGGAGCAGTTTCTACTTTAGCTAAGCGTACCACTATCCCAGTGGAGGATAGCTGTGCTTTTTCAGATCCAATGGATAAAAAATTAGAGGGTTACCTTAAGAAAATGTTTGTTCAACAAGGGTTTATATTGCAACCTCTTGCATGTATTGCGCCTGTCACGGCTGCAGCAGCATTTTGGTTTGAGTCTCTGGAAGAGACACTTCAATCATCCACACTAGATGACATCACACACAAACTTAAATTCCTTAAGTTAGCTAATTCATTTATTTCAGATGCCGTAGTACATTTAACTAAACTTGCGGCTAAAAATTCAGGATTCGCCATTCAGGCACGCAGAGCTCTGTGGCTAAAATCCTGGTCAGCTGATGTTACGTCTAAATCTAAATTGCTTAATATTCCTTTCAAAGGGCAGACCTTATTCGGGCCCGGCTTGAAAGAGATTATTGATGACATTACAGGAGGTAAAGGTCATGCCCTGCCTCAGGACAAGGCCAAAGCCAAGGCTAGACAGTCCAATTTTCGTTCCTTTCGTAATTTCAAAGCAGGAGCAGCATCAACTTCCTCTGCACCAAAACAGGAAGGAGCTGTTGCTCGCTACAGACAAGGCTGGAAACCTAACCAGTCCTGGAACAGGGGCAAACAGGCCAGAAAACCTGCTGCTGCCCCTAAAACAGCATGAATTGAGGGCCCCCGATCCGGGACCGGATCTAGTGGGGGGCAGACTTTCCCTCTTCGCCCAGGCTTGGGCAAGAGATGTTCAGGATCCCTGGGCGTTAGAGATCATATCTCAGGGATACCTTCTGGACTTCAAATCCTCTCCCCCAAGAGGGAGATTTCATCTGTCAAGGTTGTCAACAAACCTAACAAAGAAGGAAGCGTTTCTACGCTGCGTACAAGATCTTTTATTAATGGGAGTGATCCATCCAGTTCCGCGGTTGGAACAAGGACAAGGGTTTTACTCAAATCTGTTTGTAGTTCCCAAAAAAGAGGGAACCTTCAGGCCAATCTTGGATTTAAAGATCCTAAACAAATTCCTAAGAGTTCCATCGTTCAAGATGGAAACTATTCGAACAATTTTGCCCATGATCCAAGAGGGTCAGTACTTGACCACAGTGGATTTAAAGGATGCTTACCTTCACATACCGATTCACAGAAGTCATTACCGGTATCTAAGGTTTGCCTTTTTAGACAGGCATTACCAGTTTGTAGCTCTTCCATTCGGACTGGCTACGGCTCCAAGAATCTTCACAAAGGTTCTGGGCACTCTTCTGGCGGTACTAAGACCGCGAGGAATTTCAGTAGCTCTGTACTTAGACGACATACTGATACAAGCTTCAAGCTTTCAAACTGCCAAATCTCATACAGAGATAGTACTGGCATTTCTAAGGTCGCATGGATGGAAAGTGAACGAAGAGAAAAGTTCTCTCTTTCCACTCACAAGAGTTCCCTTCCTGGGGACTCTGATAGATTCTGTAGAAATGAAGATTTACCTGACAGAGGACAGGTTAACAAAACTTCAAAGTGCATGCCGTGTCCTTCATTCCATTCAAGAGACCAGAAATTCTCTTCTATGGTGGCTTTATCGGCCACATCTGTCCAGGGGAATGCCATTCAGCAGGCCAGACTGGTCAATTGTAACAACAGACGCCAGCCTACTAGGTTGGGGCGCTGTCTGGAATTCTCTGAAGGCTCAGGGACTATGGAATCAGGAGGAGAGTCTTCTTCCAATAAACATTCTGGAATTGAGAGCAGTCCTCAATGCTCTTCTGGCTTGGCCCCAGTTAGCAACTCGGGGGTTCATCAGGTTCCAGTCGGACAACATCACGACTGTAGCTTATATCAACCATCAGGGAGGGACAAGAAGCTCCCTAGCAATGATGGAAGTATCGAAGATAATTCGCTGGGCAGAGTCTCACTCTTGCCACCTGTCTGCAATCCACATCCCGGGAGTGGAGAACTGGGAGGCGGATTTCTTAAGTCGTCAGACTTTTCATCCGGGGGAGTGGGAACTTCATCCAGAGGTCTTTGCCCAAATACTTCGACGTTGGGGCAAACCAGAGATAGATCTCATGGCGTCTCGACAGAACGCCAAGCTTCCGCGCTACGGGTCCAGATCCAGGGATCCGGGAGCGGTCCTGATAGATGCCTTGACAGCACCATGGACCTTCAGGATGGCTCATGTGTTTCCACCTTTCCCGATGCTTCCTCGATTGATTGCCAGAATCAAACAGGAGAAAGCATCAGTGATTCTAATAGCGCCTGCATGGCCACGCAGGACTTGGTATACAGATCTGGTGGACATGTCATTCTGTCCACCTTGGTCGTTACCTCTGAAACAGGACCTTCTGATTCAGGGTCCTTTCAAACATCAAAATCTAACTTCTCTGAAGCTGACTGCTTGGAAATTGAACGCTTGATCTTATCAAAGCGTGGTTTTTCTGAGTCAGTTATTGATACCTTAATACAGGCTAGGAAGCCTGTTACCAGAAAGATTTACCATAAAATATGGCGTAAATACCTATATTGGTGCGAATCCAAAGGTTACTCTTGGAGTAAGGTTAGGATTCCTAGGATATTGTCTTTTCTACAAGAAGGTTTAGAAAAGGGGTTATCCGCTAGTTCCTTAAAGGGACAGATCTCAGCTCTGTCCATTCTGTTACACAAGCGTCTGTCAGAAGTTCCAGACGTTCAGGCTTTTTGTCAGGCTTTGGCCAGGATTAAACCTGTGTTTAAAGCTGTGGCTCCACCATGGAGTTTAAACCTTGTTCTTAACGTTTTACAGGGTGTTCCGTTTGAACCCCTTCATCCCATTGATATAAAGTTGTTATCTTGGAAAGTTCTATTTTTAATGGCTATTTCCTCGGCTCGAAGAGTCTCTGAGTTATCAGCCTTACATTGTGATTCTCCTTATCTGATTTTTCACTCGGATAAGGTAGTTCTGCGTACTAAGCCTGGGTTCTTACCTAAGGTAGTCACTAACAGGAATATCAATCAGGAGATTGTTGTTCCATCCTTGTGCCCAAATCCTTCTTCGAGGAAGGAACGTCTTTTGCACAATCTGGTAGTAGTTCGTGCCCTTAAATTTTATTTACAGGCAACTAAAGATTTTCGACAAACGTCTTCCCTGTTTGTCGTTTACTCTGGTCAGAGGAGAGGTCAAAAAGCTTCTGCTACCTCTCTCTCTCTTTTTGGCTTCGTAGCATAATTCGTTTAGCTTATGAGACTGCTGGACAGCAGCCTCCTGAAAGAATTACAGCTCATTCCACTAGAGCTGTGGCTTCCACTTAGGCCTTTAAGAATGAGGCCTCTGTTGAACAGATTTGCAAGGCTGCAACTTGGTCTTCGCTTCATACTTTTTCCAAATTTTACAAATTTGACACTTTTGCTTCCTCGGAGGCTATTTTTGGGAGAAAGGTTCTTCAGGCAGTGGTTCCTTCTGTATAAAGAGCCTGCCTATCCCTCCCGTCATCCGTGTACTTTTGCTTTGGTATTGGTATCCCACAAGTAATGATGACCCGTGGACTGATCACACTTAACAGAAGAAAACATAATTTATGCTTACCTGATAAATTCCTTTCTTCTGTAGTGTGATCAGTCCACGGCCCGCCCTGTTTTTTAAGGCAGGTAAATATTTTTTAAATTATACTCCAGTCACCACTACACCCTTGGCTTCTCCTTTCTCGTTGGTCCTTGGTCGAATGACTGGAGGTGACGTAGAGGGGAGGAGCTATATAGCAACTCTGCTGGGTGAATCCTCTTGCACTTCCTGTAGGGGAGCAGTTAATATCCCACAAGTAATGATGACCCGTGGACTGATCACACTACAGAAGAAAGGAATTTATCAGGTAAGCATAAATTATGTTTTTCTCCCCTACCCCCCTCTACTACACTAGGTAATGCACTTAATATATAGAGGGTTGGATTTCACCTTTTGTCCGTGCCTTAATTTGCATAAGATATTATGTAGTTGTATTGATGACCAACAATATTTCTGTGATAAGTGAATGTTTAAATCTGTTTATCTTTGTATTCACTGATTTGATGCTGTTTATCACCAAATTAAAATAAAAAGACAATGCAATACTGCTCATTCAAATTGTCAGTATGTTGTATGATTGCTTCTATTTCCCTGCCCACTGTATCATGTGACAGCCACAGACTCATGTACGTATACACTGAACTCTTGCAGATGCTCAGTAGGCGCTGATACCTCAGAATGTGTGCAAATAAAGACACAAATCGAAAATGGATGTATTTATGCTTTTTTGTACATTGCACAAGTCATGAAAGTTTAATTTTGACTTAAGTGCCCTTTTTAAATTTGTTTTTTTTTAAAATCGGACAAATATTTTTACAGGTAATTTAATGTTCCTTTAATTGTTATTTTAGTGGTATGCAGTTTTAACTGTCCTTTTCTTTTCTAGTGACCACATGGTCTTCTAAAGAAGCAATGGGTAGCTGTTGTAGCTGTCCAGATAAAGAATCTTCCTCTCATAACCGGCAAAATAGGTTTGAGGTAAGTAAATTGTGTGTATGGGATATATGTGTTTTGTGGAACAAGAATACTAAAATTTTTAGCTTATTAACTTAAATAGTTTCTTACATTAAATGGTCAGTGTACTGTAAAACTGGTTTCCACTTTTAATGTGTTTCCAGTAACTTGTTATACCAGCTGCAAGGTATAAAATGTATGATAAATTGTTCCTTTATGTTTATTTTTGTATACCAAATAGATGTTTTTTCTCATTGAAAACACAACCTACTAAAATGGGTTGAGTTTGTAGAAAGAGCAGACCATCTTATCTATTCTATACCAAAATACCTCCTTATCTTATCTATTTATCCATACACAAAAGATCATACTTGGAGAGAGCAAATGAAAATGAACATTTTAGCACCTGACATTCCTACCCTCAGCTGAGCTGCTGCTAATTCTTCTTTACGCAGCTTTTAGAGAATACAAATATATTCTTCATTTCAGATTGAGTGGTGGTTTTAGCAGGTAAAAATCAATTATTTAAAAAAATTAAAATAAAAGAGAGAAGCGCTCAACCTGGGAACGATCAATAGCATAATAGCTTGTTCTATGGCTAGTTACCACCCAAGTAACTTTATATATACATTTCAGCAGGTAAAATGGGTCATTGTGAATTCATTAAAGGGGAGACAATTTCACAGTACAATGTTCCTTAAAGTAGCACTGAAGTGCTGGCTTTTACAGGAAAAAAATGATTTGAGAACATCAGTCTGTAACTTGGTCCATACTCCACAATTTAACCCATTGAGTCATATGAAACCTCTGTGCTAGAGCAGTTTCAGTTTGTTATACTTTCACAAAGTAAATTTTTTTTCAGCAGACCAATAATTTTTAAGTAATTTCTTCAATTTACAGAAGTACCATAATATGGGAAGGAACTAAACTATATGAAATGCATCCTGCGTAATTTTCTATTCTGTACAGTTTCACAGGAGTTATTTATGTCCCAAGTAGTTCAAGCACACATAAGTTTACCTAACACCAAAATGTAAGAAGTTTATTGTTCAATAACAATAATTGAAAAGATATATTTTAAAATTACACAAAATTCTGGTTCCCCAGACAAGAGCTAGTGCTGCAGAATCTGTTGCGCTCTACAAATACCTGATGATGATAATAAGATATGTAACCCATTTTGACAGTGTATTTATGCACATAGAAAGAAATATTACAAATAAAAAAACATAAATCAGTTTTACTAAATATCCTATATAGTATTTCCTTTATAAGGTGGAGAGAGTCCACGAGCCATTACTCCTGGAAATTCAACTCCTGGCCATTAGGTGCAGGCAAAGATACCCAACATATACAGTATTCCACAAGCTGTTAAGCCCTCTCTCTTCTCTGATATCCCAGTCTTATTTTTGCCTCAAATGAGTAGATGAAGAATTGAGGTGTTCCAGATTCTTTATGAAAGTAGTTCTCTAAATTAAAGAGCATAAAAACCAAAATTTTTCATACAGGTGGTGAGAGTCTGATCCCTTACTTATGGGAATTACTTCTCTACGGCTATGAGGAGGCAAAGATTCCCAAACCACAAGTGCTCTATATAAACCCTCCCACCTCACATATAACTCAGTCTTTTGGAGGTAGTTAAAGGATGAAGATGTGCAGAGATCTTCGTAGAGAGGGGTCTTTAATCTATGTAAGGCCCAGTTCTACTCAGAGTACAGTGGTTGTTGGAGGGACATACTTGGAGTATGGGCTTTGATTCTACGGGTTTGCCTTATGGGAAATCCTTCATAGGCCCTCTGTAAATTTGTTAGTAGGAAATCATCTTCTGCCTCCCTTTACAGATCGACGATATACTCCTATATCTCCATTACCTCTGCTGATGTGCTTCAGTACTGGTTTGGCTGCCTACTACTGTGTAAGTGGATGAGTAAGTATATATTTTATATATATTAACACTCATGGCTTTAATTTTGGGCGCTTTATGTTTAAAGTTTATATATGTACATATATATGTCCCTGGGACACATTTTTGCTATTCAGTTTTTTGCGTCTCAAAGTTTTGAAGCGCTATTAGTTTTCGCGCACTGGACTTTAGATATACGTTCGTCGAATTTGTTCGCTCTTTTTTTCTTTTGGAGTTTTAGTTTCCTTCCATAAGGCAAGTAGAGTCCACTACTTCATTCATTACTTTTGGAAATACAACACCTGGCCACCAGGAGGCGGCAAAGACACCCCAGCCAAAGGCTTAAATATCCCTCCCACTTCCCCTATCCCCAGTCATTCTTTGCCTTTCATCACTATAGGAGGTGGCAGAAAAGTGTCAGAAGATTTGGATAGTCCTGTAATGGGTATGTACCCTTCAAGAAAGGACTGGAGTTTTAAGTAATCATGTTAACCTTTCAGTGAGAGTATTGATGAAAGTTAGAGTCTGGAGATGCAGGGAAAGTTTTTCTGGAAACCCATCCAGACTGTTGCCTACCAGCTCCAAAGCAATCTGTGTTGACGAGTTTCACTGCTTGCCGTTCACACACTCAAGTCCATGTCAGAGCGTTGCTGATAGACTGTCACACTTGAGAGGCTGTGTCTTTTCCACAGCATGGATCCTAGAGATAAGACCGTTTTATATTTACACTTTTGCTATACAGAGTCAGTGTGGCTCCTTTATGCATTTATAGGATCAAGGGTTAATATCTCCTTCAGGGAGATTATTTGAACAGATAGGGGTTATTTATAACTGCTTTATTGTGAGTTTTATTAGATTACAACTATTCCAATGTTAAATATGGATTTAATTTACGTTTTAAATTACTTATAAACAGTATGTCGCATTCGAATTCCAAATTTATAAAATCATACAAACGATATGAGTCTTATAACTGTCACGTATTAAATTGCAGTTATTTAATTTATATATTGATATCCGTATATTTAATATGATAATACATATAAATTGTAATAGTTCGTCCAATGAACACTGTCTAAAACGTGAACTACATATGTAGAAAGCAGCAACCACTTTTATTTAATTTATTATTTAGATTGTAAAAATTATAATTAATTTAAAATAATATTTAACGACAAATTACATCAATTCTTACAAAAACCCATTTATACATACAACAGCAACCATATGCTCATGTAGTCATGATAAAATACTATTGAATCTATTATATTACATTTATATTACATATTTCTTTCATGTAATTGGCAAGAGTCCATGAGCTAGTGATGTATGGGATATACAATCCTGCCAGGAGGGGCAAAGTTTCCCAAACCTCCAAATGCCTATAAATACACCCCTCACCACACCCACAATTCAGTTTTACAAACTTTGCCTCCTATGGAGGTGGTGAAGTAAGTTTGTGCTAAGATTTCTACGTTGATATGAGCTTCTCGGCATTTTGAAGCCCGGTTCCTCTCAGAGTACAGTGAATGTTAGAGGGATGTGAAGGGAGTATCACCTTTTGAATGCAACGGTTTTCCTCACGGGAGATCTATTTTATAGGTTCTCTGTTATCGTTCGTAGAGATTCATCTCCTACCTCCCTTTTCAGATCGACTATATACTCTCATATTCCATTACCTCTACTGATGACCGTTTCAGTACTGGTTTGGCTATCAGCTATATGTGGATGGGTGTCTTTTGGTAAGTGTGTTTTCATTACTTAAGACACTCTCAGCTATGGTATGTACTTATATTTGCCATGATTCAGGTTTCAGTATATTTCCTTTTGCAGACTGTCAGTTTCCTATCTGGGAAATGCATTTTTTTGGAAAATGTATTTCTTACCTGGGGTATAGTCTTTTTTCAATTGACTGTCATTTTAAATTTGCGGGCAGAATTAGGCTCGCGAGGGCGCAAAATGGCAAACTATATTGCGTCATTTTTGGCGCGAGTTTTTTTTGGCGCAATGTTGCATTCGATGACGTAAATTCGTAATTTCTGGCGTCTTTGGCGACGCCGAGTCCTTTCACAAGGTTGCGTCTTCAATGACGCGAGTGTGTCGTTTCCGGATGTTGTTAGCGCCCAAATTTTTTCTCTGTTTGTGCGTCATACTTGGCGCCAAATATATTCATTATTTTAAACCCCATTCCTATATGCCTCTTGCATTTTTTCTCTATCAGAGGGCTATGCATTTTTTCCCCATTCCTGTAACTGCCATGTAAGGAAATTGATCATTTTGCTTTATATGTTTTTTTCTCTTCAATTTGCATGATGTCTCAATATGATCCTGTCTCAGAAATCACTGTTGGAATACTGCTGACTGATAACAGTTCTACCAAAGCTAAGTACATTTGTTATAATCTCCACAAGATTACATCTCCAGCTGTGTTTTGTAATAAGTTGTCATGATAAACTTTTACATGCAGAGAATGTGTCCATCAGTAATAGTACATTGCCTGTTGCTGTTCTTTTAACATCTAATTTACAAGATATACCTGTAAATTTAAAATAATTTATTGCTGATTCTATTCAGAAGGCTTTGTCTGCCATCCCGCCTTCTAATAAATGTAAAGGTCTTTTAAAACTACTCATAAAGTTGATGAAATTTAAAATGACCAACAACATACTGAATTATCCTCCTCTGATGAGGATCTATCTGATTCAGAAGATCCTTCCTCAGATATTGACACTGACAAATCTACTTATTTATTTAAAATTGAGTACATTCGTTCTTTGTTGAAGAAGTGTTGATTATATTGGATATTCAGGAGACTAGTCATCTTGATATTAAAACTAGTAAACGTTTAAATTCTGTTTATAAACCTCCTGTGGTTATTCCAGAGGTTTTTCCAGTTCTTGATGCTATTTCTGATATGATTTCTAAAGAATGCAATAGGCCTGGTACTACTTTTATTCCTTCTTTAAGGTTTAAAAAAATGTATCCTTTGCCAGCAGTTACATTGGAGTTTTGGGAAAAGATCCCCAAAGTTGATGGGGCTATCTCTACTCTTGCTAAACGTACTACTATTCCAACGGAAAATAGTACTTCTTTTAAAGATCCTTTAGATAGGAAACTTGAATCTTATCTAAGGAAAGCTTATTTATTTTCAGGTCGTCTTCTTAGGCCTGCAATTTCTTTGGCTGATGTTACAGCTGCTTCAACTTTTTGGTTGGAAACTTTAGCGCAACAAGTATCGGATCATGATTTGTCTAGCATTGTTAACTTGATTCAACATGCTAATAATTTCATTTGTGATGCCATTTTTTGATATCATCAAAATTGATGTTAAATCTATGTCTTTAGCTATTTTAGCTAGGAGAGCTTTGTGGTTTAAATCTTGGAATGCTGATATGACTTCTAAGTCCAGATTGCTATCTCTTTCTTTCCAATGTAATACATTATTTGGTTCACAGTTGGATAAATAATTTCAACTGTCACTGGGGGTGAGGTAGTTTTTTGTCTCAGGATAAAGATCTAAGGGTAAATCTAAAGCTTCTAACCGTTTTCGTTCTTAAATAAGGAACAGAAACCTAATTCTTCCCCCAAGGAATCCATTTCCAATTGGAAGCCTTCTTCAAATTGGAATAAATCCAAGCTATTTAAGAGATCAGTCAGCCCCCAAGTCTGCATGAAAGTGCGGCCCTTATTCCATCTTAGCTGGTAGGGGGCAGATTAAGATTTTTCAAAGATGTTTGGATCAATTCGGTCCAAAATCATTGGATTCAGAATATTGTCTCTCAGGGGTACAGAATAGGATTCAGAGTAAGACGCCTGTGAGAAGAAGTGTGTTGCAGATCTGGAGTTATCTGGGGTAATCATGCCAGTTCCGTTTCAGAAACAGGGTCTGGGGTTTTATTCAAATCTATTCATTGTCCCAAAGAAAGAAAATTCATTCAGACCAGTTTTGGATCTAAAAATTTTGAATCGATATGTAAGAGTACCAACTTTCAAGATGGGGACTATAAGGACTATTCTGCCTTTTGTTCAGCAAGTGCATTATATGTCCACAATAGGCTTACAGGATGCATATCTTCATATTCCAATTCATCCAGATCACTATCGGTTCCTGAAATTCCCTTTTCTAGGCAAGCATTACCAATTAGTTGCTTTTCCTTTTGGCCTAGCGACAGCTCCAAGAATCTTTTCAAAGGTTCTAGGTGCCCTACTTTCTGTAATCAGAGAGCAGCGGGGTATTGCGGTATTTCCTTATTTGGATGATATCTTGGTACTTGCTCAGTCTTTACGTTCTGCAGAATCTCACACGAATCAACTAGTGTTTCTTCGAAGACATGGTTGGAAGATCAATTTACCAAAAAGTTCTTTGATTCCTCAGACAAGGGTAACCTTTTTAGGTTTCCAGATAGATTCAGTGCCCATGACTTTGTCTCTAACAGATAAGAGATGTTTGAAATTGGTTGCAGCCTGTCGGAACCTTCAGTCTCAGTCATTCCCTTCAGTAGCTATGTGCATGGAAGTTTTAGGTCTCATGACTGCAGCATCGGACGTGATCCCCTTTGCTCGTTTTCATATGAGACCTCTCCAGCTGAACCAATGAACCAATGGTGCAGGGATTATACAAGGATATCACAATTAATATCCTTAAATCCCAATGTACGACTTTCTCTGACTTGGTGGTTAGATCACCATCGTATAATTCTAGGGGCCTCTTTCGTTCGTCAAACCTGGACTGTGATTTCAACAGATGTGACACTTTCAGGATGGGGAGCTGTTTGGGGATCTCTGACAGCACAAGGAGTTTGGAAATCTCAAGAGGCGAGATTACCAATCAATATTTTGGAACTCTTCAATTTTGGCCTCTGTTGAAGAAAGAACCGTTCATTTGTTTTCAGACAGACAATGTCACAACTGTGGCATTGTCAATCATCAGGGTGGAACTCACAGTCCTCAAGCTATGAAAGAAGTATCTCGGATACTTGTTTGGGCGGAATCCTGCTCATGTCTAATTTCAGCGGTTCATATCCCAGGTATAGACAATTGGGAAGCGGATTACCTCAGTCGTCAGACTTTACATCCGGGAGAATGGTCTCTCCACCCAGATGTGTTTTCTCAAATTGTTCAGATGTGGGGGCTTCCGAAATAGATCTGATGGCATCTCATCTAAACAAAAAACTTCCCAGGTATCTGTCCAGGGATCCTCAGGCGGAATCAGTGGATGCATTGACACTTCCTTGATATCAACTCGCTTATATTTTCCCGCCTCTAGTTCTTCCAAGAGTGATCTCCAAGATCTTCATGGAGCAATCGTTTGTGCTGCTGGTAGCTCCAGCATGGCCTCACAGGTTTTGGTATGCGGATCTTGTTCGGATGTCCAGTTGCCAACCTTGGCCACTTCCACTAAGGTCAGACCGTGCATCTCAAGGTCCATTTTTCCATCAGGATCTCAAATCATTAAATTTGAAGGTACAGAGATTGAACGCTTAGTGCTTAGTCATAGAGGTTTCTCTGACTCAGTGATTAATACTATGTTGCAGGCTCGTAAATCTGTTTCTAGAAAGATTTATTATCGAGTTTGGAAGACTTACATTTCATGGTGTTCTTCACATAAATACTCTTGGCATTCTTTTAGAATTCCTAGAATTTTACAGTTTCTTCAAGATGGTTTGGATAAAGGTTTGGCTTCAAGTTCCTTGAAAGGACAAATCTCTGCTATTTCTGTTTTATTTCATAGAAAGATTGCTAAACTTCCTGATATTCATTGTTGTGTGCAGGCTTTGGTTTGTATCAAGCCTGTCATGAAAATCAATCTCTCCTCCTTGGAGTCTTATTTTAGTTTTGAAGGCTTTGCAGGCTCCTCCGTTTGAGCCTATGCAATTCTTTGGACATTAAACTACTTTCTTGGAAAGTGTTGTTTCTTTTGGCCATCTCTTCTGCTAGAAGAGTTTCTGAATTATCCGCTCTCTCTTGTGAGTCTCCTTTACTGATTTTTCATCAGGATAAGGCGGTTTTGCAGACTTCATTTAAATTCTTACCTAAGGTTGTGAATTCTAACAACATTAATAGAGAAATCGTTGTCCCTTCCTTGTGTCCTAATCCTAAGAATTCTTTGGAGAGATCTTTACATTCTTTGGATGTGGTAAGAGCTTTGAAATATTATGTTGAAGCTACTAAAGATTTCAGGAAGACTTCCAGTCTATTTGTGATATTTTCTGGTTCTAGGAAAGGTCAGAGGGCTTCTGCTGTTTCCTTGGCTTTGTGTTTAAGGTTTTTGATTCATCTAGCTTATTTGGAGTCGGGTCAAGCCCCGCCTCAGAGAATTACAGCTCATTCTACTAGATCAGTCTCTACTTCGTGGGCTTTTAAGAATGAAGCTTCAGTTGATCAGATTTGCAAAGCAGCAACTTGGTCTTCTTTGCATACATTTACTAAATTCTACCATTTTGATGTATTTGCCTCTTCGGAAGCAGTTTTTGGTAGAAAAGTTCTTCAGGCAGCTGTTTCAGTTTGATTCTTCTGCGTTTGATTTAAGTTTTTTTCCTTTCATTAATGAGTATAAACTTATATTTTGGGTTGTGGATTAATTTTTTCAGCGGAAAATGGCTGTTATTTTTTTCCCTCCCTCTCTAGTGACTCTTGCGTGGAGTTCCACATCTTTGGTATTGCTATCCCATACTTCACTAGCTTACCTGATAAATTCATATCTTTCATATTGGCAAGAGTCCATGAGTCCCACCCCTTTTTTTATGGTGGTTATGATTTTTTTTGTATAAAGCACAATTATTTCCAAATTCCTTTGTTGATGCTTTTTACTCCTTTCTTTATCACCCCACTACTTGGCTATACGTTAAACTGAATTGTGGGTGTGGTGAGGGGTGTATTTATAGGCATTTTGAGGTTTGGGAAACTTTGTCCCTCCTGGTAGGATTGTATATCCCATACGTCACTAGCTCATGGACTCTTGCCAATATGAAAGAAATTAATTCATCAGGTAAGTTCTTACATAAATTATGTTTTGCCCCCCCCCCCCCAACAGGGTTAACAGCAGAACACCATGGTATTTAACAGTATTGTCAAGAATTATAACACAGAAAACATGATTTTCAGAGCAAAATGTGCTTAAAAACTATCTACAATATGTTATGTAGGACAAATATATGAGTGCATAGATAAACAACCAACGCGTTCACAATTAAGTAGTTTGTTGGCTTAAAGGGACACTGAACCCAAATTTTCTTTGGTGATTCAGATAGAGCATGCAATTTTAAGCAACTTTCTAATTTTATCCAATTATCAATTTTTCTTCGTTCTCTTGCTATCTTTATTTGCATCTGTTATTTTTTTGGTTCAGCACTTGTTTATTGGTCGGTTAAATCAATCCACCAATCAGTAGAAGCGGATCCTCTGCATCTCAAACCAAATTCAACTTGCAGTAATTTGAATCCGCTACATTTCGTTCCCAGTTTGATGGTGGATCGTGCTGGCATATATTTAATGGTGTTTGGATATTGATCATGCCGGTTTTCATACTTTGTCATGGTCAGATATTGTGAGCCAAAGATATTCATGGTTGATGTTATGGGGTTAAAGGTGTTGTGGGCGATTTCCTCTTTACTGCTTGATCCAGTTGGAGTTTGTGTGCGCGCGGGGGGGGGGGGGGGTAGGGTAATAGAGACAACAGTTCGCCCAATGTTGGATCACAAGGTGAATCTATGGCAAGTTCTGGCACATGTAGACAGGAAGGTGTTGCCCTAGTTGCCGGCATTACTGTTGCGTCTCAACTGTGTGGAAGCTGGGTCCATGAGACTGTCACCCGTGTCCCATCGGCTGGATGCAGCAACGCCTGTCATGGTTTGCAAAGTAGGGCTACATTGACTGGAGATGGTTTCCACCAGCTGAAGCGGTCGTTCTGCACAGGAGGTTATCGGTCCAAGCTAGGTGGGGAATGTTGCTTTTATTTCAGCCAGAACTTGGGTGTCTGTGCACAGCATTTTGGTGGTGTATAATATCCATTGTATAGGCACAGTACAGGGGCCAAAAGTTGGCTGGAAACTATATACAACGTGGCTGTAGAATACACGCCACTGCGCCAAACGTCCTTATCTACTTTAATTTGTTTATCGGCGGCCAAGTGGTGGTATGCCTTGATCCAAGAGAGTTCCCGGGCACAGATTTTGCCAAGGGATGTGAGTATGGCTAAGTTTATAGTCTCTTTTTCTGCAAGCTGCACGGAGCTTCAAGAATTTGTGGCCATCTTTAAACGCCGCCTACCGGTCATCCTTAGCCTTATTTTAACAACCGTTTACTTTTTTCGCAGGCTTGTTAGGATAATACATTTTTCAGAAAGATTTTTCTCCTCACTGATGAGTTTTATTTCTTAGAGTCTTTGTAGACTGTACTTTTTGACTTTCTCTTACGGATGAATGCAGATCCATGTTCAGACAGCTTGTTCATTCTTACATTATTTGTTCTATCTATGGAAGTTTAAGCTGAATTGTTTCACTATCTGATGTCGCTTTTGCATGTTCACGTTTCTTAGTGCTGGGATCACAATCTGTTTTCTTAGTAATCCTTTTTGATTCCTCTGTAAAACAATCTTTGTTCTAGTGGTTTATTCTCCACTTTTTTTATTTTTTGGACAATATTTTCTATCGTCTCTTGAGTTTGGATACAGTCTGGGATTAAGGAGAGAGCAAGGAGTTGTTTTCTCAGGGGGTGAGGTTACAGTTTTATTATCTTTGTACTTTATTATCTTTGTGCAATCTTCTTTCTTGTTTTTTCTTAACTAACATACTTGTCTTGGTTTTTTAAGTCAGTCAAGGCCTCTAGTTTCCTTACCAATAATGGAAGTCTGGAGTTCTGTAATCTTTTGCATTTCACATCCTAGGAATTAATTTTGTCAGGCAGGTTGCTTCAGTTTACTATTTATTCATCTGTGAGGATGGTTTCTCCTTTAGAGGTTTCTATAATAGTTTGTGTACCCTTGACTCTCTTAGACCTGTATGGCCTTTTGTTTTATCTTCTCTATTTTAGATGCTTTGCTAAAACCATGGCTATTGAACCTCAGTTTCTGAAGGTTTCTCCAGTTATTTGGTATTAAATCTAGCTTTCCTTTTTATATTTTATCTGTTTTACCTCTGTGTCATAGTTATCTCAAACTTTTCAGTAATTCTGAATGCTTCAGCTTGATCTTGCAGAACTGGTTATGCAGTCCTAAACTGAATGTTCAGATTTTCCTTTTTGGTCTTATTCTTTTTCTTTTATCTCAGGCTTATCAATTTAACAAAAAAAAAAATAGGTAGCAAGGTGACAGCACCTTGCTACCTATTTTTTTTCGTTTCATTGTTTTGGGGTCCAGGGCGGTGACCCCAAGGTGACGTGCAGCTTCCTACCTGTGGTGCTGGGACTCTACATTATTGATTTTATCAATTTAACTGCCTGGAAATTGAACTCTTGATTCATAATCTATTTTTTTGATCAAGATAGTTGAGACCTTTCTTTAGGCAAGTCAGCCTGTAACTTTTATCACCAGTTTAGATTTTTTTCCTCGTTCCTTGTGTGATCAACATGGTTTTACAAGAATTTTTTAGGAAGTTTTCAAATTTAAAAAATCTGCAAGTTTCTTGTATGGTCTTTGACATCCATGTCTCCTGTTCTAGATCTAGTCAAAGTAAGTCTAATAATTTAAAAGATTTTCTCTTCCTGAAAGGGACATTTTATTTAAATTTCTCAAAAAGTATACATACATATAATAGGATACATAGATTTCTCCTTCTTTTCCCCCTCCTTGTGGTCTTTCCTCCTTTGTAATATTTAGTTATATTTTATGATTTTTTGTTTTTGATTTGTTTGGAATTTGATTGAAATTACTGTGATACTTGGGGTTGATTGCTCCTGATTGGTATAAAATGTTCACCTATTTGTGACATCAGATGTGGGTGGGACCTCTTATGGTATATAGGAACAGGATGTTGTCATATTATTATTGAGCCTGAGGAAGTAGTTGCCATATGTCAGAATAAAGAAATTATCTGCATTCATTTGATGTGCCTGTGTTCTGGTAAGAGGGCGAACTTTGTAAAAGAGGGAAGGATGTCACTTCCTGTAACGTTTAATCAGCTGTTGCACACATTTTGGACCTAATGCGCATGCGTGCCAGCGTCATCACATACCTGGCCGCATACGTCACTGCTAAAATATTTATTGCTGTGAAATTCAGGAACCCTTTATAGAGCGCATGCGTGTGGTTTTGTATCACAAATGGTGCATTCATGGAAATCTGTTTATTAGGCTCCTCGGCAATATTCTGAACTCCTCCCCCCACTGCAACTACTCCCATTACTACTACTACTACTGTAAAGCTGAGTCTCCGTGCTCTTGCATGAGGAACAGCCCCCCCCCCGCCACTCTGCTATCGCCACTGCTTCTTCTGATGATTCAATGCAGCTTTTCACAGGCTCCGTTCAATGTCATTATCTTATGAAAGATTATGAAAGATAATGACATTGAATGGAGCCTGTGAAAAGCTGCATTGGATCATCAGAAGCAGTGGCTATAGCCAAGTAGAGGGGGGGGGGGGGGCTGTTTCTCATGCACGACCATGGAGACTCGGCTTTACAGTAGTAGTAGTAATGGGAGTAGTTGCAGTGGGGGGCGGAGTTCCAAATATTGCAGAGGAGCCTTATAAACAGCTTTCCATGAGTCACACGCATGCACTTTATAAAGGGTTCCTGAATTTCACAGCAATAAATATTTTAGCAGTGACGTATGCAGCCAGGTATGTGATGACGCTGGCTTTTTTTTAATAACATTGCGCTGATTTTCAGACTCCTAACCAAGCCCCAAAGTTTTAGCAGAATACTGATGTGCACCTACTCCAGCTTGCTCCTGTTTGTGTAAAGTGTCTTTTCATATGCAGAGGAAGTGGGGGAGTGTCTGCTTTTTTGCACTTGCTGTGGGTGTTCCAACTAATCTTTTTAACAGTGCTAAACTGGGAGCTTCTACATAAGTTTCTAAACAGTTTTATACTGACGTTTTTGATCAGTATCTGCATAATATTCTTTATTGTAATGTCTATTACATGCAGTTAAATGAAAATTGGTGTATACTGTCCCTTTAATGGGTTTAAGAGTTTTTCAGACTCGTCTTTTGAACCTATGAATAGTTTAAACATTCTGCTTATTTTGAAAGTGATTGTTTATTTTACAATATTTCACCAGCACAGTGTTACTCTATATTAGGATAAGGTATTTTCTTTGTATTTTTTTTGTCAGGATATTGCAGTTCACTTTTTTGTTCTATTTATTTTTTTAAAGAGCATTTAATTTGTTCTAATCCTACATAAAATAAAATAAAATTTTTTTTCATGTAAGTGTGAGACAACTACAGTTGTTACTTTAACTTCCTGGTTAAAGTTATCATTAAGTATAGCTTTATGGGAAGCAGGAAATTGTCTTCCAGACTAGATTACTTCCATTTTTAAATGAGGCTTCTGTTGTGTACATTGAACAGCTGTAACTTGGTCGTATTTACTCACATTTCTTTTGGGATAGTATTTCACAGGAAAGTCCTACAGCCTTAGTGGCTGGTCAAAAAGTGCCTGCCTTTATTTCTCTTGTAAGATGTATCAAGTCCACGGATTCATCCTTACTTGTGGGATATTCTCCTTCACTACAGGAAGTGGCAGAGCTGCCTATATAGCTCCCCCCTTAGCTCCACCCCCCAGTCATTCTCTCTGCCTGCTTAAAGGGACATTATACACTCATTTTTTCTTTGCATAAATGTTTTGTAGATGATCTATTTTTCTTTCATGTAATTAGCAAGAGTCCATGAGCTAGTGACGTATGGGATATACATTCCTACCAGGAGGGGCAAAGTTTCCCAAACCTCAAAATGCCTATAAATACACCCCTCACCACACCCATAAATCAGTTTTACAAACTTTGTCTCCCATGGAGGTGGTGAAGTAAGTTTGTGCTAGATTCTTCGTTGATATGCGCTTCGCAGCAGGCTGGAGCCCGGTTTTCCTCTCAGTGTGCAGTGAATGTCAGAGGGATGTGAAGAGAGTATTGCCTATTTGAATTCAATGATCTCCTTCTACGGGGTCTATTTCATAGGTTCTCTGTTATCGGTCGTAGAGATTCATCTCTTACCTCCCTTTTCAGATCGACGATATACTCTTATATACACCATTACCTCTACTGATTCTCGTTTCAGTACTGGTTTGGCTTTCTACTACATGTAGATGAGTGTCCTGGGGTAAGTAAGTCTTATTTTTGTGACACTCTAAGCTATGG
>NC_069504.1:260567243-260632356 GCF_027579735.1 Bombina bombina | reverse complement strand
ATATTCAATGCTCTTCAGGCTTGGCCTCAGCTAGCGACAATGAGGTTCATCAGATTTCAGTCGGACAACATCACGACTGTGGCTTACATCAACCATCAAGTGGGAACAAGGAGTTCCCTAGCGATGTTAGAAGTCTCAAAGATAATTCGCTGGGCAGAGATTCACTCTTGCCACCTATCGGCTATCCATATCCCAGGTGTAGAGAACTGGGAGGCGGATTTTCTAAGTCAACAGACTTTTCATCCGGGGGAGTGGGAACTCCATCCGGAGGTGTTTGCACAATTCATTCATTGTTGGGGCAAACCAGAACTGGATCTCATGGCGTCTCGCCAGAACGCCAAGCTTCCTTGTTACGGATCCAGGTCCAGGGACCCCAAGGCAACGCTGATAGATGCTCTAGCAGCGCCTTGGTCCTTCAACCTGGCTTATGTGTTTCCACCGTTTCCTCTGCTCCCTCGTCTGATTGCCAAAATCAAGCAGGAGAGAGCATTGGTGATCTTGATAGCGCCTGCGTGGCCACTCAGGACTTGGTATGCAGATCTGGTGGACATGTCATCCTTTCCACCATGGACTCTGCCGCTGAGACAGGACCTTCTACTTCATCAAGGTCCTTTCAACCATCCAAATCTAATTTCTCTGAGGCTGAGTTCCTGGAGATTGAACGCTTGATTTTATCAAAGCGTGGTTTCTCCGAGTCAGTCATTGATACCTTAATTCAGGCACGAAAGCCTGTCACCAGGAAAATCTATCATAAGATATGGTGTAAATATCTTTATTGGTGTGAATCCAAGGGCTACTCATGGAGTAAGGTCAGGATTCCCAGGATATAATCTTTTCTCCAAGAAGGATTGGAGAAAGGATTGTCAGCTAGTTCCTTAAAGGGACAGATTTCTGCGCTGTCTATTCTTTTGCACAAGCGTCTGGCGGATGTTCCAGACGTTCAGGCATTTTGTCAGGCTTTAGTTAGAATTAAGCCTGTGTTTAAACATGTTGCTCAACCTTGGAGCTTAAATTTGGTTCTTAAAGTTCTTCAGGGGGTTCCGTTTGAACCTCTTCATTCCATAGATATCAAACTTTTATCTTGGAAAGTTCTTTTTTTGGTAGCTATTTCCTCGGCTCGTAGAGTTTCCGAGTTATCTGCCTTACAATGTTATTCTCCTTATCTGATCTTCCATGCAGATAAAGTAGTTCTGCGTCCCAAACCTGGGTTTTTACCTAAGGTGGTATCTAATAAGAATATCCATCAGGAGATTGTTGTTCCATCATTGTGTCCTAATCCTTCTTCAAAGAAGGAACGTCTATTACACAATCTTGACGTGGTTCGTGCTTTAAAGTATTATTTACAAGCTACTAAAGATTTTCGTCAAACATCTGCTTTGTTTGTTGTCTACTCTGGACAGAGGAGAGGCCAAAAGGCTTCGGCAACCTCTCTTTCGTTTTGGCTAAGAAGTATAATCCGCTTAGCTTATGAGACTGCTGGCCAGCAGCCTCCTGAAAGGATTACATCTCATTCTACTAGAGCTGTGGCTTCCATATGGGCCTTTAAAAATGAGGCTTCTGTTGAACAGATTTTCAAGGCGGCGACTTGGTCTTCGCTTCATACCTTTTCAAAATTCTATAAATTTGATACTTTTGCTTCTTCGGAGGCTATTTTTGGGAGAAAGGTTTTACAGGCAGTGGTACCTTCCGTTTAAGTACCTGCCTTGTCCCTCCCTTCATCCGTGTACTTTAGCTTTGGTATTGGTATCCCACAAGTAATGGATGATCCGTGGACTGGATACACCTTACAAGAGAAAACATAATTTATGCTTACCTGATAAATTTATTTCTCTTGTGGTGTATCCAGTCCACGGCCCGCCCTGTCATTTTAAGGCAGGTATTTTTTAGATTTTAAACTATAGTCACCACTGCACCCTATGGTTTCTCCTTTCTCTGCTTGTCTTCGGTGGAATGACTGGATATGGCAGTTAGGGGAGGAGCTATATAGCAGCTCTGCTGTGGGTGATCCTCTTGCAACTTCCTGTTGGGAAGGAGAATATCCCACAAGTAATGGATGATCCGTGGACTGGATACACCACAAGATAAATAAATTTATCAGGTAAGCATAAATTATGTTTTTTCACAACTACCTCCTTACTTGATCCACTACAATCTGATTTCCGCCCTAAACACTCAAAACCGCTCTTACTTAAGTAACAAATTACCTTTTATAAGCTAAAGCAAAGGGCCACTACTCTTAACTAATTCTTCTTGACCTGCCCGCTATTTTTGACACAGTTGACCATTCTCTCCTTCTTAAAATCCTACATTTATTTGGCATCAGAGACGCAGCCCTCTCCTGGTTTGCCTCATATCTCTCAAACCACTCGTTTTCAGTTTCCTTTAACAACATATCTTCTGATCCTTTGCCTCTCTCAGTTGGATATCCACAAGGCTCTTTCTTGGGTCCCTTGCTTTTCTCTCTCTCTCTATACATCCTCCCTGGGAAAACTTATAGCCTCCTTTGGCTTCCAGTACCACTTATATACTGATGATACCTAAATCTATCTTTTCTCTCCTGATATCTCTCCCTCCTTACTGAAGCAGATTTCCAACGGCCTCTCTGCAATTTCCTCTTGGATGTCTTCACATTACCTCCAACTCAATCTGTCCAAAATTGGGCTGCTTCTTATTCCCCCCTCTTCAAGACATCCAACACCTGGCATTTCTCTGACGGTCGGAGACTCTATACTCAACACCTCACCCCAGGTCCGCTGTCTTGGGGTCACACTTGACTCAGAATTCACATTCAACCCACATATACAAGTGCTTACCAAATCCTGTCATGCACACCTACGCAAAATTTCTAGAATTCGTCCCTTCCTTACTCAAAAAACTACAAAAATACTAATTCATTCCCTCATTTTGTCACGCATTAATTATTGCAATCTACTTCTAAATGGCCTTCCAAAACACTACCTCTCCTCCCTCCAATCTATTATGAATATTTCAGCTAGACTTAACCACCTATCAGCTGCTCCACTCTGCCAGTCTCTTCTACACTGGCTCCCCATACACTCCAGAATACAAATTAAAGTATTAACCCTAATTAACAAAGCACCCAACAGTCTAACTCCCAACTACATTTCCTCTCTCATCTCCAAATATTCCCCATCCCATCCTCTTCGATCAACCTCTGACCTATGTCTCTCTACTCCTGTTATCTCTACATCCCACTCCCGTCTCTAAGACTTCTCACGTGCTGCTCTTGTCCTCTGGAACTCTCTATCCCGCTCCATTAGACTGTCTCCAACCTTGTATAGCTTCAGACACACCTTGAAAACATACCTATTTAGAGATGCTTAGCATCTCTCCACCATCTCTCATCCTAACCAAAATAATTATTGAACTGCCTGACTCATTGCTGCAACTACAATCAATGTGACAAGCTACCCCAAACCTTATGTCTCTGCATCCTCAACCTGTAGACTGTAAGCTCTCCGGAGCAGGGCCCTCTTCCTCCTGTACTAGATTTGTTTAGTTTGTTGTTTTTTGTATTTTATCACAAATACTTGTCATTGTATACCCCTATCTTTTTACCCAGTGCTACAGACTTTTGTCGTGCTATACAAATAAATAATAATAATAATACAGATGTCAGGTCCCCTATATGCTGTTAAGTTCAGGGCATCTATAGAAAGGTTTGCATTCTTTCAATTAAAGGACCAGTCAATAGTATAGGATCTGCACATAAATAAGTGTATTATAAAAAGAGAATCATTTTGAGACTTACTTGGCCAAAAAACAAATTATATTGATTGAGAACGAGCATTTTAAAAATCAATATAGTTTCCTCTTCCTCTAAAGTCACGTGGGTGCCTGTATCCAATCACAATTGCATATACGTATATGCGATTTCAGGCAAGTACGCATGTGCTAATTGGCCGATTACGTCACTGCTGACCTGACCCGCGAACGCGCTAGCATGCTTAAAAAAGAAGCAGTGTGCACGGCATAATTTTGGATGGAACAGCAGTGTGCAAGCTTCATTCTGGCATGCTGTCGGACAGGCAACAATTGATAGCACACACTGATGATTATAGTGATACTTGTGAAACTGATGTTCTGATACTTGTATCTGGTGAAACTAAAATACTGATATTTATGAATGGCAGCATTTACTTTGCCTTCAGTTATAGTTATCTATGTGTAATTTACAGAAAGATATCCATTATTAATTTTTAGACATTAGAAGTGAAGCAACACTGTCATGTGGAACTAATGTAAGAAAAAGAGAGTAACCAGCCACTTGATGTTTATAATGTACTGCTATAACATAATACTTTGTGCTGAGTATTTATGGCAAGGGATCCCCAGGCGGAGCTAATAGACGCATTGGCGATGCCTTGGGGGTTCGGTCTGGTATACACATTTCATCCATTGCCGCTTCTTCCTTGTGTAGTGGCGCATATAAAGCAGGAAAGAGAGTCAACCATTCTGATTGCTCCTTCGTTACCGAGGACGACGTGGTTTGCGGATCTGGTGGGGATGTCATCCTCTCCGCCGTGGAGGTTATCCTGTCGCATGGATCAACATCAACATCTCTGAGGCTGACTGCATGGAGATTGAACGCTTAGTCTTGGCGAAAAGGGGTTTTACGGAAAATGTGATTGACACACTGGTTCAGGCAAGAAAGCTGTTCACTCGTCGCATCTATCATAAGGTGTGGAGGACTTACTTGTCCTGGTGTCAGACTCACTTGTCCTGGTGTCAGACTCATGGCTACCCTTGGCACAGGGTGAAGGTGTCCAGGATTTTGTCCTTTCATCAAGAGGGTTTGGAGAAGTGTCTCGCCACTAGTTCCCTAAAGGGTCAAATTTCAGCTTTATCTGTCCTGTTACACAGGAGACTCGCTGATCTCCCTGACATCCAATCTTTAATTCAGGCTTTGTCTCGAATCAGGCCTGTCTTTAAGCAGTCTGCTCCCCCATAGAGCTTAAACTTGGTACTTAAGGTCTTGCAGAAGGTTCCGTTTGAACACATGCATTCTCTTGACATAAAAATTCTGTCATGGAAGGTTCTCTTTCTGTTGGCCATTGCTTCGGCACGCAGAGTTTGAGCTGGCGGCCTTGCAATCTGAGCCCCCTTATCTGGTGTTTCATGCTGATAAGGCTGTTCTTCGCACCGGGGGTTGAAATTCTATCTTCAGGCCACTAAGGATTTCAGACAATCTAACTCTTTTCTTTCATGTAATTGGCAAGAGTCCATGAGCTAGTGACGTATGGGATATACAATCCTACCAGGAGGGGCAAAGTTTCCCAAACCTCAAAATGCCTATAAATACACCCCTCACCACACCCACAATTCAGTTTTACAAACTTTGCCTCCTATGAGCATTATGGCTCATTCCCCTAGAGCGGTAGCTTCATCTTGAGCCTTCAAGAATGAGGCTTCTATGGAGCAGATTTGCAAGGCGGCTACCTGGTCCTCCTTGCATACTTTCACTAAATTTTACAAATTTGACGTTTTTGCTTCTGCAGAGGCTGTTTTTGGGGGAGAGGTTTTACAGGCTGTGGTGCCCTCAGATTAAGGGTCTGCCTTTTACCCTCCCGGTTTCATTCAGTGTCCTCTAGAGCTTGGGTATATGTTCCCACTAGTAATGAATGAATTATCAGGTAAGCATAATTTATGTTTTTGTTTCTGATTTCATTACTGTATTGACCACATTTTATATCTTTGTGAATGGCACTTACATTTATATTATAAAGAACTTGTGTAAATGTATTTTTTTCAAATAGGTGGTGAGGGTCAACAATCCATCACTCCTGGAAATTACTCCTCCTTACCTCTAGGAGGAGGCAAAGATTTACAACCCCATGAACTCTATAAAACCCTTCCCACCTTACTAGAAACCAGTATTGGATTTCCTTTCACTGACGGTAGGGGAAGAATAAAGGTGCCCCAGTTCTTTTGTGAGAGGGGTTCTCAGACCCAATTTCCCCTCAGAGTGCTGTTGATTGACAGAGTGATGTATTGGGTGGTGGCACAATTGCACATTTATGGGGGTTAGTCACAAGCCTGCCACAGGCGACGTGGGGACCTGTCTTTCGCCGCCTGTTAGGTCCCCGGTATACTCCTATTCCTTTTCCTCTGCTTTTGTGTTTCAGCACTGGTTTGGCTTTATACTGCATTCTGCTTTATCTTCCATTAGTTGGGTGGCTATGGGTAAGTACATTTTTTGTTTTGTTTGTTTTATAACTTTTATTTATAAGTCTGGTACTCATCTAGGCCTATTAGGCTATTTAGTTTGTACGTTATTGTACAATATTTAATATATATTAATATTTTGGCTCCTTTAATGTTATAAGGCTATATTCCCTTGTTAAATTTTCTTTCCTTAGATAGGGAGAGTCCACGGCTTCATTCCTTACTGTTGGAAAATACAACACCTGGCCACTAGGAGGAGGCAAAGACACGCCAGCCAAAGGCTTAAATATCCCTCCCACTTCCTCATTACCCCAGTCATTTTTTGTCTTTCGTCACGTTAGGAGGTGGCAGAAAAGTGGCAGAGAAATGTCAGAAGATTCGGAGAGTCCTGAAAAAGGGTATCTGCCCTTCGAGATAGGACTGGAGTTTTAAGTAGTCATGTCAACCTCTCAGTGAGAGTATTGATGAAAGTTAGTCTGGAGATGCAGGTAAAGTTTTTTTGCAAAACCATCCAAACTACTGCTTACAGCTCCTAAGCAATCAGTGTTGACGAGTTTCACTGCCTGCTTTCCTTCACTCAAGTCCATGTCAAGAGCGCTGCTAAAAGTCTGTCACACTTGAGAGGCTGTGTTCTGTTCCACAGCATGGATCATGGAGGTAAGATCGTTTAAATTTTTGCACATAAAACGCTATAACAGGGTCACATTGTGGCTCCTTTATACCTTGATAGGATCCAGACTTAATATCCTCTGAAGGGGGTTTCTTGAACAGTTGGGGTTAATTAATCAGTGTATTAATTATTTACATGCTGCTTTGTGTGTTTTTTTTCTGAGCGGATAGACTGTGTGTTTTTAGCTGGAACAAACAGGTTTCACTTTTAAGTTTCACTTTTGCTTTTGAAAGTGTTGCACATCTCCCTATTACTTGCACTCCATGTGACCGGGTGTGGTCTATGTTCATTTCCTCCATTCCGGCTGAGACTTGAACCTGAGGAGAGCGTTTCCTCTGTTAACTGTCTGGGTCTAAGAGGTGGTGATTGTCCCAAACGTTTTTATTTGTGTCCTTCTGTGGTTATAACCTGAGCTATGGAGGACTCTGACATGTTAGAAGGTACTCCTTCTCTACTAAATCATACCTGTTTATATTGTGAGGAGGCTGTGGTTTTCCCACCCACTCAAATATGTTCCACAAGCCTTAACACCGTTATAAAGTCTAAGAAGGGAGACAAGCCTGCTAAGGCTCTTAGCCCCTCTGAGCCGTCTACCTCTCAGGACTTAGCATCCTGTGAGATTACTGCCCTTGCTACATTATCCACTCCACATGCAGTTCCCCATAGCACATCTAATCCTTCATCCGGAGGGGGCCTTCTTCCTGTGGACTTTGCCGCGCAGTTACAAATGGCGGCGCCTGCGGCCCTCGGTGCATTACGTTGCTCTAACAAACGCAAGAGAAAGGTTAAACATAGCTCTCCTGACCCGGAGTCATCTAAATATTTATCGGATTTAGATATTATGTCCCAGTTATCCGATGACGAGTTAACCTTTGTAGCTTCAGAGGGTGAACTTTTCTTCATAAATGGAAAGGGTTCACAGCTGCATTCATTACTTTTGGGAAATAAGAACCTGGCCACCAGGAGAAGGCAAAGACACCCCAGCCAATGGCTTAAATACTCCTCCCACTTCCCTCATCCCCCAGTCATTCTTTGCCTTTCGTCCCAGGAGGTTGGCAGAGAAGTGTCAGAAGTTTGTTTTCATCTGTTATGGAGGGTAGTACTCTTCGACATGGGACCAGAGTTTTAAGTAATCCTGTCAGCCTCTCATTGAGGGCTTGGATGAAAGTCTGGAGATGCAGGAAGTCTTTCTGCTTAACCATCCCGACTCATTTTAACAACTTTACAAGCAATCTGCGTTGTCTAACTTTGCTACGCTGCCTGCTTCCTTCTCTCAAGTCCATGGCGGAGGCGAGGCTACTATCTGTCACACTTGAAGGGCCGTGTTCCTGTTCCACGGCATAGATTCCAGTAAGATAGTTTAATTTTACTTCTTCATGAATGTACTGTAACTCATTTGTTCCTGCGAACTCACATGAAAAATACACGGTCTCAGTGGGACTCCTTTAGTATCTTGGAATCAAGGGTTAATATCTCCTGAGGGGGATTATTGAACAGGGTTTTTTTTTTTTCACAAGAACCCCAATATTTTATTATATTTATTAATATACAAAATAGTGAAGTAAATACCAATTACATAAGTTATATTACAATACAAAATAAAAATAAATTCTTTAGACAATCGCAGCTGATTGTTTTCATAAAAAAAAAAAAAAAACTTTTCAAAACGGCAACTGACCAGATTTTGTGTACAAATAAAATTTGTACCCAATATGTTATATAGCCTTCATTTACATTTACCAGCCTATGCTTCTATTAATAATTTACTGCAGTTAAAGGGATAAAGAAAAAAAAAATCTTTATAGCTAAAACGCAAAAAAACAAAAAATGCATGTTTACATAGTGCTTTTTTTATATTTGTTAAAGTAAAGCTATTTAAATTGATATGGAAACAGAAAGTGCGAGTCTGAGTTTACATGTGGTGTTCAAAAATGAAGAGCAGTCCACCTATTTTGGTTGGCACACTTCCAAGAGCATAAATATATAGAGATAGATATAGGAGCATAAATAAATAAAAAATAAATAAAAGCCCCCTTAATGCCCTCAAGTCTTTTCTGATGTGTTCAGTCAGCTTTCCAGCAGAGATAATCATGCAACAGAAATGAGGTAGGCTAAAAGCGAAGTTTTACAAAATGAAATACATATATATATATATATATATATATATATATATATATATATATAATATATATATATATCAGGGCTCAAAATTTCCACTCTTTACTAGCCATTGGCGAGTGGAAATTTAATTGTGGCGAGTGAAAGTTAGTGAGTGAATGTTGAGACATAAGGTAGAGGGTTAAAAAAGAGATTGAAAAGAAGAGGGAGGGGGAAAAGATAGTTAAGGGAGAGATTATAATTAATAAAAGAAAATTTCCAGGTCTGCACAATAATGTGTTTCACAATGGCTAAACATATGCAAAGAGGGGGTGGAGTAGTGGTTGTGGTGTCTGATGTGGGCAGGCAGTCGGTAGGATCAGAAGTGACGAGTAAAATGTTGGTATGGCTAGTAGCTTACAACCTGAAATTTTGAGCCGTGTGTGTGTAAGGTATAGAGTAACACAATCCGGTTACTCATGTGCATAAGTAGTTTACAAAAACAAAATGTAAGAGACATAGAAAAAAAAAAAAGTTTTTGGATTATGTTTTGTAAGATTTTCTAAAATACTTTAATAGTATACGTTTTAAATTTTATAAAGTAGTATAAACTAGGTATTTACAATGTTAAAATATAAACATTTTTATGCAAAAATACAAAAAAAGTGAGTGCTCAGTAACCAAAACATGCTGAAAAGGTAACGTAACGCCTTTATTTATATTAAAATGTAACTGTAAGGCATTTGATTCTGGTGACAAGTGATAACTGTAATTACTGCTCAGATATAAAAGTTTTAGTAAAATAAAGCTAAGTTTGAAAGATTCTCTCATTAGAAAGTATGTGGCTTTCTAAGAAAAAAAAATAAACAGTTCATAACATATTCTGATATGTGATTTTCTAAACAATCCAGTCTGTATCATTTGGCAATAAAGTTAAAAACCTGGAGGATAGCTGCACAAAAAGGTACAAAATTTACAGTTGTAAACAAGTAATCAAAAAGATGAAAAAATATTTCTTGGTCCATATTCATGTTATATACAAAAAAAAAAAAAAAAATGTCATAGTAGTTTCTGATGCAATATTTCCCAGACCATTCTTTTTCGAAAATATGGCATGTGACGCTGGGTAAAGGTGATTGTTTTGTCTTTGGTGATGTAATCTGCATACTTGCAGGCAAACATTCCACAATCACTTCCGTTCATTTGTTGTGGAATTTCCTGACTCTTTTTGCAACTCAAAATCCAACCGTTGGCATCAAAAAGTATCCCTTTTTTATCCATGCTTTCTTGCTTCAGATATTGTAGTAATATTCTACATGCTTCATTGTTCATTCCACCCATGGAGTCGTAGTAGGTAATGGTCTTTTTCCTAAAATCAATCACTGCTAAGCACCAATGAACACCCAGATGAATAGGGACTAATAAAATATTCATACAGAATAGGTCCACTTTCTTTGTCCATCGCTTCACCGCTTGATATCCAGCAGTTTTTAACTTTGTGAAAAAAAGCTGTTAAATGCATGAACTTTTGGAAAGCCCTTTTCTCCAACATAGGTGTGTCCGGTCCACGGCGTCATCCTTACTTGTGGGATATTCTCTTCCCCAACAGGAAATGGCAAAGAGCCCAGCAAAGCTGGTCACATGATCCCTCCTAGGCTCCGCCTACCCCAGTCATTCTCTTTGCCGTTGCACAGGCAACATCTCCACGGAGATGGCTAAGAGTTTTTTGGTGTTTAAATGTAGTTTTTATTCTTCAATCAAGTGTTTGTTATTTTAAAATAGTGCTGGTATGTACTATTTACTCTGAAACAGAAAAGAGAAGAAGATTTCTGTTTGTAAGAGGAAGATGATTTTAGCAAACGTTACTAAAATCGATTGCTGTTTCCACACAGGACTGTTGAGATGAAGTAACTTCAGTTGGGGGAAGCAGTTGGCAGACGTTTCTGCCTGAGGTATGACTGGCCAC
This sequence comes from Bombina bombina, assembly GCF_027579735.1. NCBI lineage: Eukaryota > Metazoa > Chordata > Amphibia > Anura > Bombinatoridae > Bombina > Bombina bombina. Next base: position 260,621,437 of record NC_069504.1, on the reverse strand, counting down.
ATTTCTAACAAGACTTTGTAATGCTGGAAGGCTGTCATTTTCCCTATGGGGACCGGTAAGCCATTTTCTTAGATTAAGTAAAAGAATAAAGGGCTTTATAAGGGCTTAAAAAACTGGTAGACATTTTTCTGGGCTAAAACGATTACTTTGCTAAGCATATTTGGCAGATTATAACTCTTTATAGTTATTATAATCTTGGGGATTGTTGTTAAAAAACGGCAGGCACTGTATGGACACCTTTTTCAGATGGGGGCCTTCTCTAGTCATAGGCAGAGCCTCATTTTCGCGCCACTAATGCGCAGTTGTTTTTGGAAAGCAAGGCATGCAGATGCATGTGTGAGGAGCTAAGAACCACTGAAAAAGCTTATAGAAGGCGTCATTTGGTATCGTATTCCCCTCTGGGCTTGGTTGGGTCTCAGCAAAGCAGATACCTGGGACTGTATGGGGGTTAAATGTAAAAACGGCTCCGGTTCCGTTATTTTAAGGGTTAAAGCTTTCAAATTTGGTGTGCAATACTTTTAAGGCTTTAAGACACTGTGGTGAAATTTTGGTGAATTTTGAACAATTGCTTCATGCTTTTTCGCATTTTCAGTAATAAAGTGTGTTCTGTTTAAAATTTAAAGTGACAGTAACGGTTTTATTTTAAAACGTTTTTTGTGCTTTGTTGACAAGTTTAAGCCTGTTTAACATGTCTGAACCATCAGATAAGCGATGTTCTATATGTATGAAAGCCAATGTGCCTCCCCATTTAAATATATGTGATAATTGTGACATAGTGTCCAAACAAAGTAGGGACAATGATGCCACAGATAATAATAGTGCCCAAGATGATTCTTCAGATGAAGGGAGTAAGCATGGTACTGCATCATCCCCTTCTGTGTCTACACCAGTTTTGCCCACACAAGAGGCCCCTAGTACATCTAGTGCGCCAATACTTATTACCATGCAACAATTAACGGCTGTTATGGATAATTCTATTGCAAATATTTTATCTAAAATGCCTACTTATCAGAGAAAGCGCGATTGCTCTGTTTTAAACACTGAAGAGCAAGAGGACGCTGATGATAACGTTTCTGACATACCCTCACACCAATCTGAAGGGGCCAGGAGGAAGGTTTTGTCTGAGGGAGAAATTTCAGATTCAGGAAAAATTTCTCAACAAGCTGAACCTGATGTTGTAACATTTAAATTTAAATTAGAACATCTCCGCGCACTGCTTAAGGAGGTATTATCTACTCTGGATGATTGTGACAATTTGGTCATTCCAGAGAAATTATGTAAGATGGACAAGTTCCTAGAGGTTCCGGTGCCCCCCGATGTTTTTCCTATACCCAAGCGGGTGGCGGACATAGTAAATAAGGAGTGGGAAAGGCCCGGCATACCTTTTGTTCCTCCCCCTATATTTAAGAAATTATTTCCTATAGTCGACCCCAGAAAGGACTTATGGCAGACAGTCCCTAAGGTCGAGGGGGCGGTCTCTACTCTAAACAAACGCACTACTATTCCCATAGAAGATAGTTGTGCTTTCAAAGATCCTATGGATAAAAAATTAGAGGGTTTGCTTAAAAAGATGTTTGTTCAGCAAGGTTACCTTCTACAACCAATTTCATGCATTGTTCCTGTCACTACGGCAGCGTGTTTCTGGTTCGAAGAACTAGAAAAGTCGCTCAATAAAGAATCTTCGTATGAGGAGGTTATGGACAGAGTTCAAGCACTTAAATTGGCTAACTCTTTTATTCTAGATGCCGCTTTGCAATTAGCTAGATTAGCGGCGAAAAATTCAGGGTTTGCTATCGTGGCGCGCAGAGCGCTTTGGCTAAAATCTTGGTCAGCGGATGTGTCTTCCAAGACAAAATTGCTTAACATCCCTTTCAAGGGCAAAACACTGTTTGGTCCTGATTTGAAAGAGATTATTTCAGACATCACCGGGGGAAAGGGCCACGCCCTTCCTCAGGATAGGTCTTTTAAGGCTAGAAATAAGCCTAATTTTCGTCCCTTTCGCAGAAACGGACCAGCCTCTACTTCTACATCCTCTAAGCAAGAGGGTAATACTTCTCAACCCAAACCAGCCTGGAGACCGATGCAAGGCTGGAACAAGGGTAAGCAGGCCAAGAAGCCTGCCACTGCTACCAAAACAGCATGAAGGGATGGCCCCCGATCCGGGACCGGATCTGGTGGGGGGCAGACTTTCTCTCTTTGCTCAGGCCTGGGCAAGAGATGTTCAGGATCCTTGGGCACTAGAAATAGTTTCTCAAGGTTATCTCCTGGAATTCAAGGAACTACCCCCAAGGGGAAGGTTCCACAGGTCTCAATTATCTTCAAACCAAATAAAAAGACAGGCATTCTTACATTGTGTAGAAGACCTGTTAAAGATGGGAGTAATTCATCCAGTTCCAATAGGAGAACAAGGGATGGGGTTTTACTCCAACCTGTTCATAGTTCCCAAAAAAGAGGGAACATTCAGACCAATTTTAGATCTCAAGATCCTAAACAAATTTCTCAGGGTTCCATCGTTCAAAATGGAAACCATTCGAACGATCCTTCCTACCATCCAGGAAGGTCAATTTATGACCACGGTGGATTTAAAGGATGTGTACCTACATATTCCTATCCACAAGGAACATCATCAGTTCCTAAGGTTCGCTTTTCTGGACAAGCATTACCAGTTTGTGGCACTTCCATTCGGATTAGCCACTGCTCCGAGAATTTTCACAAAGGTACTAGGGTCCCTTCTAGCGGTTCTAAGACCAAGGGGCATTGCAGTAGTACCGTACTTGGACGACATCCTGATTCAAGCGTCGTCTCTGTCAAAAGCAAAGGCTCATACGGACATCGTCCTAGCCTTTCTCAGATCTCACGGATGGAAAGTGAACATAGAAAAAAGTTCTCTTTCCCCGTCAACAAGAGTTCCCTTCTTGGGAACAATAATAGACTCCTTAGAAATGAGGATTTTTCTGACAGAGGTCAGAAAATCAAAACTTCTAAGTTCTTGTCAAGTACTTCATTCTGTTCTTCGTCCTTCCATAGCGCAGTGCATGGAAGTAATAGGATTGATGGTTGCAGCAATGGACATAGTTCCTTTTGCACAAATTCATCTAAGACCATTACAACTGTGCATGCTCAGACAGTGGAATGGGGATTATACAGACTTGTCTCCGACGATTCAAGTAGATCAAAGGACCAGAGATTCACTCCGTTGGTGGCTGATCCTGGACAACCTGTCACAGGGAATGAGCTTCCGCAGGCCAGAGTGGGTCATTGTCACGACCGACGCCAGTCTGGTGGGCTGGGGCGCGGTCTGGGAACCCCTGAAAGCTCAGGGTCTATGATCTCGGGAAGAATCTCTTCTCCCGATAAACATTCTGGAACTGAGAGCGATATTCAATGCTCTCAAAGCTTGGCCTCATCTAGCAAAGGCCAAATTCATAAGGTTTCAATCAGACAACATGACGACAGTTGCATATATCAACCATCAGGGGGGAACAAGGAGTTCCCTGGCGATGGAGGAAGTGACCAAGATAATTCAATGGGCGGAGGATCACTCCTGCCACTTTTCTGCAATCCACATCCCAGGAGTGGAAAATTGGGAAGCGGATTTTCTGAGTCGTCAGACATTCCATCCGGGGGAGTGGGAACTCCATCCGGAAATCTTTGCCCAAATAACTCGATTATGGGGCATTCCAGACATGGATCTGATGGCCTCTCGTCAGAACTTCAAGGTTCCTTGTTACGGGTCCAGATCCAGGGATCCCAAGGCGACTCTAGTAGATGCACTAGTAGCACCTTGGACCTTCAACCTAGCTTATGTATTCCCACCGTTTCCTCTCATTCCCAGGCTGGTAGCCAGGATCAATCCGGAGAGGGCTTCGGTGATCTTGAGAGCTCCTGCGTGGCCACGCAGGACTTGGTATGCAGACCTGGTGAATATGTCATCGGCTCCACCATGGAAGCTACCTTTGAGACAGGACCTTCTTGTTCAAGGTCCATTCGAATATCCGAATCTGGTTTCCCTCCAACTGACTGCTTGGAGATTGAACGCTTGATTTTATCAAAGCGTGGTTTTTCAGATTCTGTAATAGATACTCTGATTCAGGCTAGAAAGCCTGTAACTAGAAAGATTTACCATAAGATATGGAAAAATATATCTGTTGGTGTGAATCTAAAGGATTCCCCTGGAACAAGATCAAAATTCCTAAGATTCTATCCTTTCTACAAGAAGGTTTGGAGAAAGGATTATCTGCAAGTTCTCTGAAGGGACAGATCTCTGCGTTATCTGTTTTACTTCACAAAAGGCTGGCAGCTGTGCCAGACGTTCAAGCGTTTGTTCAGGCTCTGGTTAGAATCAAGCCTGTTTACAGACCTTTGACTCCTCCCTGGAGTCTTAATCTAGTTCTTTCAGTTCTTCAAGGGGTTCCGTTTGAACCCTTACATTCCGTAGATATTAAGTTATTATCTTGGAAAGTTTTGTTTTTGGTTGCAATTTCTTCTGCTAGAAGAGTTTCTGAGTTATCTGCTCTGCAGTGTTCTCCGCCCTATCTGGTGTTCCATGCAGATAAGGTGGTTTTGCGTACTAAGCCTGGTTTTCTTCCGAAAGTTGTTTCCAACAAGAATATTAACCAGGAGATAGTTGTACCTTCTTTGTGTCCGAATCCAGTTTCAAAGAAGGAACGTTTGTTACACAATTTGGACGTAGTCCGTGCTCTAAAATTCTATTTAGAGGCCACTAAAGATTTCAGACAAACATCTTCTTTGTTTGTGGCTTATTCTGGTAAAAGGAGAGGTCAAAAGGCAGCTTCTACCTCTCTTTCTTTTTGGCTTAAAAGCATTATCCGATTGGCTTATGAGACTGCCGGACGGCAGCCTCCTGAAAGAATCACAGCTCATTCCACTAGGGCTGTGGCTTCCACATGGGCCTTCAAGAACGAGGCTTCTGTTGACCAGATATGTAAGGCAGCGACTTGGTCTTCACTGCACACTTTTGCCAAATTTTACAAATTTGATACTTTTGCTTCTTCAGAGGCTATTTTTGGGAGAAAGGTTTTGCAAGCCGTGGTGCCTTCCATTTAGGTGACCTGATTTGCTCCCTCCCTTCATCCGTGTCCTAAAGCTTTGGTATTGGTTCCCACAAGTAAGGATGACACCGTGGACCGGACACACCTATGTTGGAGAAAACAGAATTTATGCTTACCTGATAAATTACTTTCTCCAACGGTGTGTCCGGTCCACGGCCCGCCCTGGTTTTTTTAATCAGGTCTGATGAATTATTTTCTCTAACTACAGTCACCACGGTATCATATGGTTTCTCCTATGCATATTTCCTCCTGTACGTCGGTCGAATGACTGGGGTAGGCGGAGCCTAGGAGAGATCATGTGACCAGCTTTGCTGGGCTCTTTGCCATTTACTGTTGGGGAAGAGAATATCCCACAAGTAAGGATGACGCCGTGGACCGGACACACCGTTGGAGAAAGTAATTTATCAGGTAAGCATAAATTCTGTTTCTTTTACTTCGTTCCATAAGAAGATTCATGTAGAAATTAATGACCTCATCATTAAGCCAATTCAGACTATTGAGGGTCATAATATCTTTACGAGTAATTGTTAACCAAAATCCATCACTTATAACTTGATCTTGGTTGCCGCCAAAAAGTGCACGCTTTATCTCTCTCTCCATTTCCTCCGTTAGTTCTTGAAACTCTATTTCTTCAGGCTCGGGTACAGGTTCTGGTTTTGGAGCTAATGTCACCGGAATTTCTTTTTCAAGTGGCACTCTCAGATGTAAATCTACAGAATCTTGTACAGACCTTTTCTGCAATCTCTGGTTTTGAAGCTGTAACGTAAGGGCCTTTTGTTCTTCTATTTGCCGCTTTCTTTCTCGAGATCTTGAATCATAAAGACTAGTAAGTTCCTTAATCCAAACTTCCGCATGGAAGAAAGGTTGGCTGGGGGGTTCTTGAACTTTTGGGACATAATCAACTATAATTATGGACTCTTGAGCTTGTTTTTGAGGAATAGATTTTTCTTTAAAGAGCTGGTGGTTGCTTGTGCCTCGGTTTTCACATGTTAGATTGAAATCATTGGTACTATTAAAAAGTGGTTTTGAAAACTGATCTGATAATTGCAAAAACATGTCTGATGGTTGATGTGGAGGCTCTGTATCCACACTGCCTGGTTCTAGAGAACTCAAACTTGAAGGAATCGGCTGACCAGAAATACTACTACTAGAATTCAAGCAACGAGACATTTGTGGAGAGAGTACAGATGTTGATTTTGGTGTCAAAAAAGATTTTCCAGTGACCACTTGAAGCAACTGTCTATTTCTCTCTCTCCTTCTCTTACAGTTTCTTCCACTGTACTATAAAATCGTTTTTGCATTTTTTTAGGACTTAAAATTCCCCGTCGACTAGAGCTACTCCATGATGAACTTGTAGCACTTTTTCTCCAACATTGGTGTGTCCGGTCCACGGCGTCATCCTTACTTGTGGGAATATCTCTTCCCCAACAGGAAATGGCAAAGAGTCCCAGCAAAGCTGGCCATATAGTCCCTCCTAGGCTCCGCCCACCCCAGTCATTCTCTTTGCCGTTGCACAGGCAACATCTCCACGGAGATGGTTAAGAGTTTTTGGTGTTTAAATGTAGTTTTTTATTCTTCTATCAAGTGTTTGTTATTTTAAAATAGTGCTGGTATGTACTATTTACTCTGAAACAGAAAAGGATGAAGATTTCTGTTTGTGAGAAGAAGATGATTTTAGCAGACAGTAACTAAAATCGATTGCTGTTTCCACATAGGACTGTTGAGATGAAGTAACTTCAGTTGGGGGAAACCGTTAGCAGACTTTTCTGCTTAAGGTATGACTAGCCATATTTCTAACAAGACTGTGTAATGCTGGAAGTCTGTCATTTCCCCTCATGGGGACCGGTAAGCCATTTTCTTAGTCTCAAACAGAATAAAGGGCTTAATATGGGCTATAAAACTGGTAGACATTTTTATGGGCTAAATCGATTGCTTTATTTGGACATTTTATACATGTTTATGCTGATAATTCACATTTATAAACTTGGGGAACGTTTTTTAACGGCAGGCACTGTTAGACACCTTTTCCAGTCAGAGAGGGCCTTCCCAGTTGTAGGCTGAGCCTCATTTTCGCGCCATTACTGCGCAGTTGTTTTTGAGAGCAAGACATGCAGATGCATGTGTGAGGATCTGAAAGTAGCTGGAAAAGTTTCTAGAAGGCGTCATTTGGTATCTTATTCCCCTCTGGGCTTGGTTAGGTCTCAGCAAAGGCTGTAACAGGGACTGTATAGGGGTTAAATTTGTAAACGGCTCCGGTTATTTTAAGGGTTAAAGCTCTGATAATTGGTGTGCAATACTCTTAATGCTTTAAGACACTGTGGTGAAATTTTGGTAATTTTTTAACAATTCCTTCATACTTTTTCACATATTCAGTAATAAAGTGTTTCTGTTTAAAATTTAAAGAGACAGTAATGGTTTTGTTTTAAAATGTTTTTTGTGCTTTATTGACAAGTTTAAGCCTGTTTAACATGTCTGTGCCTTCGGATAAGCTATGTTCTATATGTATGAAAGCCAATGTGTCTCCCCATTTAAAATTGTGTGATAATTGTGCCATAGCGTCCAAACAAAGTAAGGACAGTACTTCCACAGATAATGAAATTGCCCAAGATGATTCCTCAGATGAGGGGAGTAGACATGATACTACATCATCTCCTACTGTGTCTACACCAGTTTTGCCCACGCAGGAGGCCCCTAGTACATCTAGCGCGCCAATGCTTATTACCATGCAACAATTGACGGCTGTAATGGATAACTCCATAGCAAATATTTTATCCAAAATGCCTGCATATCAGAGAAAGCGCGATTGCTCTGTTTTAAACACTGAAGAGCAGGAGGGCGCTGATGATAATTGTTCTGTCATTCCCTCACACCAATCTGAAGTGGCCATGAGGGAGGTTTTGTCAGATGGGGAAATTTCAGATTCAGGAAAAATTTCTCAACAAGCTGAACCTGATGTTGTGACATTTAAATTTAAATTAGAGCATCTCCGCGCACTGCTTAAGGAGGTGTTATCTACTCTGGATGATTGTGACAACTTGGTCATTCCAGAGAAATTATGCAAGATGGACAAGTTTCTAGAGTTTCCGGTGCACCCCAACGCTTTTCCTATACCCAAGCGGGTGGCGGACATAGTGAATAAGGAGTGGGAGAAACCCGGCATACCTTTTGTTCCCGCCCCTATATTTAAGAAATTATTTCCTATGGTCGACCCCAGAAAGGACTTATGGCAGACAGTCCCTAAGGTCGAGGGGGCAGTTTCTACTCTAAACAAGCGCACTACTATTCCTATCGAGGATAGTTGTGCTTTCAAAGATCCTATGGATAAAAAATTGGAGGGTTTGCTTAAAAAGATTTTTGTACAGCAAGGTTACCTTCTACAACCCATTTCGTGCATTGTTCACTACAGCAGCGTGGTTCTGGTTCGAGGAACTAGAAAAGTCGCTCAGTAGAGAGACTCCATATGAGGAGGTTATGGACAGAGTTCACGCACTTAAGTTGGCTAACTCTTTTATTTTAGATGCCGCTTTGCAATTAGCTAGATTAGCGGCGAAAAATTCAGGGCTTGCAATTGTGGCGCGCAGAGCGCTTTGGCTAAAGTCTTGGTCAGCGGATGTATCATCCAAGACAAAATTGCTTAACATCCCTTTCAAAGGTAAAACTCTATTTGGACCAGAATTGAAAGAGATTATCTCAGACATCACTGGGGGAAAGGGCCACGCCCTTCCTCAAGATAGGCCTTTCAAGGCTAAGAATAAGTCTAATTTTCGTTCCTTTCGCAATTTCAGGAACGGACCGGCCTCTAATTCTGCATCCTCTAAGCAAGAGGGTAATGCCTCACAGCCCAAACCAGCCTGGAAGCCTATGCAAGGCTGGAACAAGGGTAAGCAGGCCAAGAAGCCTGCTGCTGCTAACAAAACAGCATGAAGGAGTAGCCCCCGATCCGGGACCGGATCTAGTAGGGGGCAGACTCTCTCTCTTTGCTCAGGCAAGAGATGTTCAGGATCCCTGGGCACTAGAAATAGTTTCTCAGGGTTATCTTCTGGAATTCAGGGAACTACCCCCAAGGGGAAGGTTCCACATGTCTCACTTATCCTTAAACCAAATAAAGAGACAGGCGTTCTTACATTGTGTAGAAGACCTGTTAAAGATGGGAGTGATGCACCCAGTTCCAATAAAGGAACAAGGAATGGGATTTTATTCAAATCTGTTCGTAGTTCCCAAAAAAGAGGGAACTTTCAGACCAATTTTGGATTTGAAGATCCTAAACAAATTTCTCAGGGTACCATCGTTCAAGATGTAAACCATTCGAACGATTCTACCCACTATCCAGGAAGGTCAATTTATGACTACCGTGGATCTAAAGGATGCGTACCTACATATTCCTATCCACAAAGAACATCATCAGTTCCTAAGGTTCGCCTTTCTGGACAAACATTACCAGTTTGTGGCCCTCCCATTCGGGTTAGCCACTGCTCCAAGGATTTTCACAAAGGTACTAGGGTCCCTTCTAGCGGTTCTAAGACCGAGGGGCATTGCAGTAGTAACATACTTGGACGACATTCTAATACAAGCGTCGTCCCTGTCAACAGCAAAGGCTCATACAGACATCGTTCTGGCCTTTCTCAGATCACACGGATGGAAGGTGAACATAGAAAAAAGTTCTCTGTCTCCGTCAACAAGAGTTCCCTTCTTGGGAACAATAATAGATTCCTTAGAAATGAGGATTTTTCTGACAGAGGTCAGAAAATCAAAACTTCTAAGTTCTTCATTCTGTTCCACGTCCTTCCATAGCGCAGTGCATGGAAGTAGTAGGGTTGATGGTTGCAGCAATGGACATAGTTCCTTTTGCACGAATTCATCTAAGACCATTACAACTGTGCATGCTCAAACAGTGGAATGGGGACTATACAGACTTGTCTCCAATGATTCAAGTAGATCAGAAGACCAGAGATTCACTCCGTTGGTGGCTGACCCTGGACCATCTATCCCAGAGAATGAGCTTCCGCAGACCAGAGTGGGTCATTGTCACGACCGACGCCAGTCTAGTGGGCTAGGGCGCGGTCTGGGAATCCCTTAAAGCTCAGGGACTATGGTCTCGGGAAGAGTCTCTTCTCCCGATAAACATTCTGGAACTAAGAGCGATCTTCAATGCTCTCAGGGCTTGGCCTCAGCTAGCAAAGGCCAGATTCATAAGATTCCAATCAGACAACATGACGACCGTTGCGTATATCAATCATCAGGGGGGAACAAGGAGTTCCCTGGCGATGAAAGAAGTGACCAAAATAATTCAATGGGCGGAGGATCACTCCTGCCACCTATCTGCGATCCACATCCCAGGTGTGGAAAACTGGGAAGCGGATTATCTGAGTCGTCAGACATTCCATCCGGGGGAGTGGGAACTCCACCCGGAGATCTTTGCCCAACTAACTCAATTATGGGGCATTCCAGACATGGATCTGATGGCGTCTCGTCAGAACTTCAAGGTTCCTTGCTACGGGTCCAGATCCAGGGATCCCAAGGCGACTCTAGTAGATGCACTAGTAGCACTTTGGACCTTCAACCTAGCTTATGTATTTCCACCATTTCCTCTCATTCCCAGGCTGGTAGCCAGGATCAAACAGGAGAGGGCCTCGGTGATCTTGATAGCTCCTGCGTGGCCACGCAGGACTTGGTATGCAGACCTGGTGAATATGTCATCGGTTCCACCATGGAAGATACCTTTGAGACAGGACCTTCTTGTTCAGGGTCCATTCGAACATCCAAATCTGGTCTCCCTCCAGCTGACGGCTTGGAGATTGAACGCTTGATTCTATAAAAGCGTGGGTTTTCAGATTCTGTGATAGATACACTGGTTCAGGCCAGAAAACCGGTAACTAGAAAGATTTACCATAAAATATGGAAAAGATATATCTGTTGGTGTGAATCCAAAGGATTCCCATGGAATAAGTTAAAAATTCCTAAAATTCTCTCCTTTCTACAAGAAGGTTTGGAGAAAGGATTATCTGCAAGTTCTCTAAAGGGACAGATCTCTGCTTTATCTGTCTTACTACACAAAAGACTGGCAGCTGGTTAGGATCAAGCCTGTTTACAGACCTTTGACTCCTCCCTGGAGTCTAAATCTAGTTATTTCAGTTCTTCAAGGGGTTCCGTTTGAACCTTTACATTCCATAGATATTAAGTTACTATCTTGGAAAGTTTTGTTTTTGGTTGCTATTTCTTCTGCTAGAAGAGTTTCAGAGTTATCTGCTCTGCAGTGTTCTCCGCCCTATCTGGTGTTCCATGCAGATAAGGTGGTTTTGCGTACTAAGCCTGGTTTTCTTCCAAAGGTTGTTTCTAACAAGAATATTAACCAGGAGATAGTTGTACCTTCTTTGTGTCCGAATCCAGTTTCAAAGAAGGAACGTTTGTTACACAATTTGGACGTAGTCCGTGCTCTAAAATTCTATTTAGAGGCTACAAAAGATTTCAGACAAACATCTTCTTTGTTTGTTGTCTATTCTGGTAAAAGGAAAAAGCGACTTCTACCTCTCTTTCCTTTTGGCTTAAAAGCATCATCCGATTGGCTTATGAGACTGCCGGACGGCAGCCTCCTGAAAGAATCACAGCTCACTCCACTAGGGCTGTGGCTTCCACATGGGCCTTCAAGAACGAAGCTTCTGTTGACCAGATATGTAAGGCAGCGACTTGGTCTTCACTGCACACTTTTGCCAAATTTTACAAATTTGATTCTTTTGCTTCTTCGGAGGCTATTTTTGGGAGAAAGGTTTTGCAAGCCGTGGTGCCTTCCGTTTAGGTAACCTGATTTGCTCCCTCCCTTCATCCGTGTCCTAAAGCTTTGGTATTGGTTCCCACAAGTAAGGATGACGCCGTGGACCGGACACACCAATGTTGGAGAAAACAGAATTTATGCTTACCTGATAAATTACTTTCTCCAACGGTGTGTCCGGTCCACGACCCGCCCCGGTTTTTTAATCAGGTCTGATTAATTATTTTCTCTAACTACAGTCACCACGGTACCATATGGTTTCTCCTATATTTTTCCTCCTGTCCGTCGGTCGAATGACTGGGGTGGGCGGAGCCTAGGAGGGACTATATGGCCAGCTTTGCTGGGACTCTGCCATTTCCTGTTGGGGAAGAGATATTCCCACAAGTAAGGATGACGCCGTGGACCAGACACACCGTTGGAGAAAGTAATTTATCAGGTAAGCATAAATTCTTTTTTATAGGGAAGGACTTTCCAAATGCAGAGGCTTGAGAATTATTTTTACTTCCAATCCCTGTATTTAATGGCAAACTCGTTTTTCTGGTTTCAAGAGGACTATTCCGAGTTACTCTGTGTTTTGGAGAGAACATAAAGGATGATGGAACTAGAGTGGCCATTGCTCCTATGTTTCTTTCACGATTTCAGATGCTTGCCTGCATTTTGCATTGTCCACCGAGGCTAGGCAATTCTCAGTTCTTGAAATATCTGGATACAATTTTGGCTTATGCAGAGAGTACATAACTGCTTTCTCCAAATGTTTTTGTTGCACAGGAGTAAACTGAACGCCATGAGTAGATAAAGAATCCTGTGCAGGGACTTTACAATGTGCTTTAAATGTATAATTATTGTCACTCTCCCACAACATCGATTCTTTAGTATATTCTTCAGTAATGTCATCCATATTAAGTGCTATCACATCACGCGTACTATAAAGAAATGTTCAATTTCTCTTTAGGCTCCCGCTAACCGGCTTGCTGAAAATCACCTTTGCGACAGCCGTGAGTAAAGAAGAGCCACTATCAGCCTGGACTCTTCACATGACTGGCGCGTCAACAAATTATATAAAATCACGCGAAAACGCCAAGTATCTGCCCGAACAGGGTTTTTTTTTATTATCATGTTAATGTGATTCAATCTGCTTATGAGTAGTGTTAAAGGGCCATTATACACTCATTTTTTCTTTGCATAAATGTTTTGTAGATCTATTTATAAAGCCCATAAAGTTTCTTTTTTTTTAAAAATGTATTCTTTTGCTTATTTTTAAATAACATTGCTCTGATTTTCTGACTCCTAACCAAGCCCCAAAGTTTTATTTGAATACCGTCAGCTACCTTCTCCAGCTTGCTCCTGTTTGTGTAAAGGGTCTTTTCTCCTACATTGGTGTGTCCGGTCCACGGCTTCATCCTTACTTGTGGGATATTCTCATTCCCTACAGGAAATGGCAAAGAGAGCACACAGCAAAAGCTGTCCATATAGCCCCCCCTCTGGCTCCGCCCCCCAGTCATTCTCTTTGCCGCTCTGAACAAGTAGCATCTCCACAGGGATGGTAAAGAGTATGTGGTGTTAGTTGTAGTTTTATTTCTTCTATCAAGAGTTTATTTTAAAATAGTGCCGGTTTGTACTATTTACTCTACAACAGAAAGTGATGAAGATTTCTGTTAAAAGAGGAGTATGATTTTAGCACCAGTAACTAAAATCCATTGCTGTTCCCACGCAGGACTGTTGAAACCAGAGAACTTCAGTTGGGGGGAACAGTTTGCAGGCTTATCTGCTTCAGGTATGACCAGTCTCTTTTCTAACAAGACCTAGTAATGCTAGAAGACTGTCAGTTTTCCCTTATGGGATCGGTAAGCCATTTTCTTAGACTCAGTAACAGAATTAAGGCTTATAAATTGGGCTCTATGCTGGTTGACACTATTGTGGGCTAAATCGATTTGTTTTTATCATATTTATATGACATTTGGAGTATTTTGTGAACTTTGAAACACTTTTGGGAACGTTTATTTGCGCCTGGCAGTTGTTTAGACACCTAATCTAGTCAGAAAGGCCCCTTCACTCTGGTATGCAGAGGGAGGGGGCCTCATTTTCGCGCCTCAGTTGCGCAGTTACTTTCTATAGGCAGTGCATGCAGATTCACGTGAGAGGGTCCTGTGGCTGAGAAAAGGACTCTGGAAGGCTTATTTCTGTGGTGAATAACCCCTAAGGAAGGTAAAAGCCGCAGCAAAATCTGTGGCACGGACTGTAGTGTGTTTAAACCGGTAAATTGAACTATTAGCTCCGGTTTGCTCATTTAAGGGTTTAGAGACTTGGAATTTGGTGTGCAATACTTTCAAAGCATTAAGACACTGGGGTGTAAATTTCATAAAGATCGGATATTTCTTTGATAGTTTTTCGAACATTCAGAAATAAAGTGTGCTCTTTTTATTATTTAAAGAGACAGTAACGGTTTTGTTTAAATTTGTTTTTATTGCATTAATAGCCTGCCTAAATCTGTCTAACATGTCTGTACATTCAGATAGCATATGTTCTGTGTGTATGGAAGCCAAGGTGGTCCCCCCTTTAAATGTATGTGCAAATTGTGCCATGGCGTCCAAACAAAGTAAGGACAGTACTGTCACATTTAATAAGGTTGCCCAAGATGTTTCTTCAAATGAAGGTAGTGGGGATAGTTCATCATCCTCTCCTTCTGTGTCAACACCAGTTTTGCCCGCGCAGGTGATACCTAGTACATCTAGCGCGCCAATGCTTGTTGCTATAGCAGCTCTTTCTTTCATGTAATTAGCAAGAGTCCATGAGCTAGTGACGTATGGGATATACATTCTTACCAGGAGGGGCAAAGTTTCCCAAACCTTAAAATGCCTATAAATACACCCCTCACCACACCCACAATTCAGTTTAACGAATAGCCAAGAAGTGGGGTGATAAGAAAAAAGTGCGAAAGCATATAAAATAAGGAATTGGAATAATTGTGCTTTATACAAAAAAATCATAACCACCACAAAAAAGGGCGGGCCTCATGGACTCTTGCTAATATGAAAGAAATGAATTTATCAGGTAAGTTCTTACATAAATTATGTTTTTATCCAAACTGCCAGCATTTCCCAGAAAGCGTGATTGCTCAGTTTTAAATACAGAGGATGAGCAAGTAGGCGCTGACGATAATTTATCTGTTATACCCTCACATCAATCTGAGTTGGCAGTGAGGGAGGGTCTGTCTGAGGGAGAAATTTCTGATTCAGGAAAAATTTCTCAGCAGGCAGAACCTGATATCGTGGCATTTAAATTTAAGCTAGAACATCTCCGCGCCCTGCTTAAGGAGATGCTAGCTACTCTTGATGATTGTGATTCTTTGGTGATTCCAGAGAAGTTGTGCAAAATGGACAAATTCTTAGAGGTCCCAGTGCACGCTGATGCTTTTCCGATACCCAAGAGGGTGACGGACATAGTGACTAAGGAGTGGGAGAAGCCAGGTGTACCTTTTGTTCCACCTCCTATATTTAAGAAAATGTTCCCCATTGTCGACCCCAGAAGGGACGCATGAGCAAACGGTCCCTAAGGTAGAGGGGGCAGTTTCATCGTTAGCCAAGCGCACAACTATTCCTATAGAGGACAGTTGCGCTTTCAAAGATCCTATGGATAAAAAATTGGAAGGATTGCTTAAAAAGATTTCTCCAACATAGGTGTGTCCGGTCCACGGCGTCATCCTTACTTGTGGGATATTCTCTTCCCCAACAGGAAATGGCAAAGAGCCCAGCAAAGCTGGTCACATGATCCCTCCTAGGCTCCGCCTACCCCAGTCATTCTCTTTGCCGTTGTACAGGCAACATCTCCACGGAGATGGCTTAGAGTTTTTTAGTGTTTAACTGTAGTTTTTATTATTCAATCAAGAGTTTGTTATTTTAAAATAGTGCTGGTATGTACTATTTACTCAGAAACAGAAAAGAGATGAAGATTTCTGTTTGTATGAGGAAAATGATTTTAGCAACCGTTACTAAAATCCATGGCTGTTCCACACAGGACTGTTGAGAGGAATTAACTTCAGTTGGGGGAACAGTGAGCAGTCTCTGGCTGCTTGAGGTATGACACACTCTAACAAGACGATGTAATGCTGGAAGCTGTCATTTTCCCTATGGGATCCGGTAAGCCATGTTTATTAAGATAGTAAATAAGGGCTTCACAAGGGCTTATTAAGACTGTAGACTTTTTCTGGGCTAAATCGATTCATTATTAACACATATTTAGCCTTGAGGAATCATTTAATCTGGGTATTTTGATAAGATTATATCGGCAGGCACTGTTTTAGACACCTTATTCTTTAGGGGCTTTCCCAAATCATAGGCAGAGCCTCATTTTCGCGCCGGTGTTGCGCACTTGTTTTTGAGAGGCATGACATGCAGTCGCATGTGTGAGGAGCTCTGATACATAGAAAAGACTTTCTGAAGGCGTCATTTGGTATCGTATTCCCCTTTGGGCTTGGTTGGGTCTCAGCAAAGCAGATACCAGGGACTGTAAAGGGGTTAAAGTTAAAAACGGCTCCGGTTCCGTTATTTTAAGGGTTAAAGCTTCCAAATTTGGTGTGCAATACTTTTAAGGCTTTAAGACACTGTGATGAAATTTTGGTGAATTTTGAACAATTCCTTCATATTTTTTCGCAATTGCAGTAATAAAGTGTGTTCAGTTTAAAATTTAAAGTGACAGTAACGGTTTTATTTTAAAACGTTTTTTGTACTTTGTTATCAAGTTTATGCCTGTTTAACATGTCTGAACTACCAGATAGACTGTGTTCTGAATGTGGGGAAGCCAGAGTTCCTTCTCATTTAAATAAATGTGATTTATGTGACAATGACAATGATGCCCAAGATGATTCCTCAAGCGAGGGGAGTAAGCATGGTACTGCATCATTCCCTCCTTCGTCTACACGAGTCTTGCCCACTCAGGAGGCCCCTAGTACATCTAGCGCGCCAATACTCCTTACTATGCAACAATTAACGGCTGTAATGGATAATTCTGTCAAAAACATTTTAGCCAAAATGCACACTTATCAGCGTAAGCGCGACTGCTCTGTTTTAGATACTGAAGAGCATGACGACGCTGATAATAATGGTTCTGAAGGGCCCCTAAACCAGTCTGAGGGGGCCAGGGAGGTTTTGTCTGAGGGAGAAATTACTGATTCAGGGAACATTTCTCAACAAGCTGAACCTGATGTGATTACGTTTAAATTTAAGTTGGAACATCTCCGCGCTCTGCTTAAGGAGGTATTATCCACTCTGGATGATTGTGACAATTTGGTCATCCCAGAGAAACTATGTAAAATGGACAAGTTCCTAGAGGTCCCGGGGCTCCCAGAAGCTTTTCCTATACCCAAGCGGGTGGCGGACATTGTAAATAAAGAATGGGAAAGGCCCGGTATTCCTTTCGTCCCTCCCCCCATATTTAAAAAATTGTTTCCTATGGTCGACCCCAGAAAGGACTTATGGCAGACAGTCCCCAAGGTCGAGGGAGCGGTTTCCACTTTAAACAAACGCACCACTATACCCATAGAAGATAGTTGTGCTTTCAAAGATCCTATGGATAAAAAATTAGAAGGTTTACTTAAAAAGATGTTTGTTCAGCAGGGTTACCTTCTACAACCAATTTCATGCATTGTCCCTGTCGCTACAGCCGCGTGTTTCTGGTTCGATGAGCTGGTAAAGGCGGTCGATAGTGATTCTCCTCCTTATGAGGAGATTATGGACAGAATCAATGCTCTCAAATTGGCTAATTCTTTCACCCTAGACGCCACTTTGCAATTGGCTAGGTTAGCGGCTAAGAATTCTGGGTTTGCTATTGTGGCGCGCAGAGCGCTTTGGTTGAAATCTTGGTCAGCTGATGCGTCTTCCAAGAACAAGCTACTTAACATTCCTTTCAAGGGGAAAACGCTGTTTGGCCCTGACTTGAAAGAGATTATCTCTGATATCACTGGGGGTAAGGGCCACGCCCTTCCTCAGGATCGGCCTTTCAAGGCCAAAAATAAACCTAATTTTCGTCCCTTTCGTAGAAACGGACCAGCCCAAAGTGCTACGTCCTCTAAGCAAGAGGGTAATACTTCTCAAGCCAAGCCAGCTTGGAGACCAATGCAAGGCTGGAACAAGGGAAAGCAGGCCAAGAAACCTGCCACTGCTACCAAGACAGCATGAAATGTGGGCCCCCGATCCGGGACCGGATCTGGTGGGGGGCAGACTCTCTCTCTTCGCTCAGGCTTGGGCAAGAGATGTTCTGGATCCTTGGGCGCTAGAAATAGTCTCCCAAGGTTATCTTCTGGAATTCAAGGGGCTTCCCCCAAGGGGGAGGTTCCACAGGTCTCAGTTGTCTTCAGACCACATAAAAAGACAGGCATTCTTACATTGTGTAGAAGACCTGTTAAAAATGGGAGTGATTCATCCTGTTCCATTAGGAGAACAAGGGATGGGGTTCTACTCCAATCTGTTCGTAGTTCCCAAAAAAGAGGGAACGTTCAGACCAATCTTAGATCTCAAGATCTTAAACAAGTTTCTCAAGGTTCCATCGTTCAAAATGGAAACCATTCGAACAATTCTTCCTTCCATCCAGGAAGGTCAATTCATGACCACGGTGGATTTAAAGGATGCGTATCTACATATTCCTATCCACAAGGAACATCATCGGTTCCTAAGGTTCGCATTCCTGGACAAGCATTACCAGTTCGTGGCGCTTCCTTTCGGATTAGCCACTGCTCCAAGGATTTTCACAAAGGTACTAGGGTCCCTTCTAGCTGTGCTAAGACCAAGGGGCATTGCTGTAGTACCTTACTTGGACGACATTCTGATTCAAGCGTCGTCCCTTCCTCAAGCAAAGGCTCACACGGACATCGTCCTAGCCTTTCTCAGATCTCACGGATGGAAAGTGAACGTGGAAAAGAGTTCTCTATCTCCGTCAACAAGGGTTCCCTTCTTGGGAACAATAATAGACTCCTTAGAAATGAGGATTTTTCTGACAGAGGCCAGAAAAACAAAACTTCTAGACTCTTGTCGGATACTTCATTCCGTTCCTCTTCCTTCCATAGCGCAGTGCATGGAAGTGATAGGTTTGATGGTAGCGGCAATGGACATAGTTCCTTTTGCGCGCATTCATCTAAGACCATTACAACTGTGCATGCTCAGTCAGTGGAATGGGGACTATACAGACTTGTCTCCGAGGATACAAGTAAATCAGAGGACCAGAGACTCACTCCGTTGGTGGCTGTCCCTGGACAACCTGTCACAAGGGATGACCTTCCGCAGACCAGAGTGGGTCATTGTCACGACCGACGCCAGTCTGATGGGCTGGGGCGCGGTCTGGGGATCCCTGAAAGCTCAGGGTCTTTGGTCTCGGGTAGAATCTCTTCTACCGATAAATATTCTGGAACTGAGAGCGATATTCAATGCTCTCAAGGCTTGGCCTCAGCTAGCGAGGGCCAAGTTCATACGGTTTCAATCAGACAACATGACAACTGTTGCGTACATCAACCATCAGGGGGGAACAAGGAGTTCCCTGGCGATGGAAGAAGTGACCAAAATTATTCTATGGGCGGAGTCTCACTCCTGCCACCTGTCTGCTATCCACATCCCAGGAGTGGAAAATTGGGAAGCGGATTTTCTGAGTCGTCAGACATTGCATCCGGGGGAGTGGGAACTCCATCCGGAAATCTTTGCCCAAGTCACTCAACTGTGGGGCATTCCAGACATGGATCTGATGGCCTCTCGTCAGAACTTCAAAGTTACTTGCTACGGGTCCAGATCCAGGGATCCCAAGGCGGCTCTAGTGGATGCACTAGTAGCACCTTGGACCTTCAAACTAGCTTATGTATTCCCGCCGTTTCCTCTCATCCCCAGGCTGGTAGCCAGGATCAATCAGGAGAGGGCGTCGGTGATCTTGATAGCTCCTGCGTGGCCACGCAGGACTTGGTATGCAGATCTGGTGAATATGTCATCGGCTCCACCATGGAAGCTATCTTTGAGACGAGACCTTCTTGTTCAAGGTCCGTTCGAACATCCGAATCTGGTCTCACTCCAGCTGACTGCTTGGAGATTGAACGCTTGATCTTATCGAAGCGAGGGTTCTCAGATTCTGTTATCGATACTCTTGTTCAGGCCAGAAAGCCTGTAACTAGAAAGATTTACCACAAAATTTGGAAAAAATATATCTGTTGGTGTGAATCTAAAGGATTCCCTTGGGACAAGGTTAAGATTCCTAAGATTCTATCCTTCCTTCAAGAAGGATTGGAAAAAGGATTATCTGCAAGTTCCCTGAAGGGACAGATTTCTGCCTTGTCTGTGTTACTTCACAAAAAGCTGGCAGCTGTGCCAGATGTTCAAGCCTTTGTTCAGGCTCTGGTTAGAATCAAGCCTGTTTACAAACCTTTGACTCCTCCTTGGAGTCTCAACTTAGTTCTTTCAGTTCTTCAGGGGGTTCCGTTTGAACCCTTACATTCCGTTGATATTAAGTTATTATCTTGGAAAGTTTTGTTTTTGGTTGCAATTTCTTCTGCTAGAAGAGTTTCAGAATTATCTGCTCTGCAGTGTTCTCCTCCTTATCTGGTGTTCCATGCAGATAAGGTGGTTTTACGTACTAAACCTGGTTTTCTTCCAAAAGTTGTTTCTAACAAAAACATTAACCAGGAGATTAACGTACCTTCTCTGTGCCCGAAACCAGTTTCAAAGAAGGAATGTTTGTTGCACAATTTGGATGTTGTTCGCGCTCTAAAATTCTATTTAGACGCTACAAAGGATTTTAGACAAACATCTTCCTTGTTTGTTGTTTATTCCGGTAAAAGGAGAGGTCAAAAAGCAACTTCTACCTCTCTCTCTTTTTGGATTAAAAGCATCATCAGATTGGCTTACGAGACTGCCGGACGGCAGCCTCCCGAAAGAATCACAGCTCATTCCACTAGGGCTGTGGCTTCCACATGGGCCTTCAAGAACGAGGCTTCTGTTGATCAGATATGTAGGGCAGCGACTTGGTCTTCACTGCACACTTTTACCAAATTTTACAAGTTTGATACTTTTGCTTCTTCTGAGGCTATTTTTGGGAGAAAGGTTTTGCAAGCCGTGGTGCCTTCCATCTAGGTGACCTGATTTGCTCCCTCCCATCATCCGTGTCCTAAAGCTTTGGTATTGGTTCCCACAAGTAAGGATGACGCCGTGGACCGGACACACCTATGTTGGAGAAAACAGAATTTATGTTTACCTGATAAATTACTTTCTCCAACGGTGTGTCCGGTCCACGGCCCGCCCTGGTTTTTTAATCAGGTCTGATAATTTATTTTCTTTAACTACAGTCACCACGGTATCATATGGTTTCTCCTATGCAAATATTCCTCCTTAACGTCGGTCGAATGACTGGGGTAGGCGGAGCCTAGGAGGGATCATGTGACCAGCTTTGCTGGGCTCTTTGCCATTTCCTGTTGGGGAAGAGAATATCCCACAAGTAAGGATGACGCCGTGGACCGGACACACCGTTGGAGAAAGTAATTTATCAGGTAAACATAAATTCAGTTTTTTGTTCAGCAAGGTTTCCTTCTTCAACCAATTTCGTGCATTATTCCTGTCACCACGGCGGCGTCTTTTTGGTTCGAGGAACTAGAAAATTCGCTCCAAAAGGAGACTCCATATGATGAAGTCATGGACAGAATTCACGCACTAAAGTTGGCTAATTCCTTTATTTTGGATGCCGCTTTTCAATTGGCAAAATTAGCGGCGAAAAATTCA
Organism: Bombina bombina; assembly: GCF_027579735.1. Classification (NCBI taxonomy): domain Eukaryota; kingdom Metazoa; phylum Chordata; class Amphibia; order Anura; family Bombinatoridae; genus Bombina; species Bombina bombina. The sequence continues at coordinate 260,599,859 of NC_069504.1, read as the reverse complement.
GGTTTTGCAATAGTGGCGCGCAGGGCGCTTTGGCTAAAATCTTGGTCGACGGATGTGTCGTCCAAAACAAAATTGCTTAATATTCCTTTCAAAGGTAAGACCCTTTTCGGGGCCAGAATTGAAGGAGATTATTAAAGACATCACTGGGGGAAAGGGTCATACCCTCCCACAGGATAGGCCTTTCAAGGCTAAGAACAAATCTAATTTTCGTTCCTTTCGCAATTTCAGGAACGGACCGGCTTCTAACTCTGCAGCCTCTAGACAAGAGGGTAACGCTTCCCAGCCTAAACCAGCATGGAAACCATTGCAAGGCTGGAACAAGGGTAAACAGGCCAAGAAGCCTGCTGCTGCTACCAAGACAGCATGAAGGGGTAGCCCCCGATCCGGGACCGGATCTAGTAGGGGGCAGATTTTCTCTCTTTGCTCAGGCTTGGGCAAGAGATGTTCCGGATCCCTGGGCACTAGAAATAGTCTCTCAGGGGTATCTTCTAGAGTTCAAGGAACTTCCTCCAAGGGGAAGGTTCCACATGTCTCGCTTATCTTCAGACCAGATAAAGAGACAGGCATTCTTACATTGCGTAGGAGACCTATTAAAGATGGGAGTGATACACCCAGTTCCAACAGCGGAACAAGGTCTGGGTTTTTACTCAAACCTGTTTGTAGTTCCCAAAAAAGAGGGAACTTTCAGGCCAATTCTGGATTTAAAAATTCTAAACAAATTCCTCAGATTTTACCAACAATCCAGGAGGGTCAATATATGACTACCGTGGACTTAAAGGATGCGTACCTGCATATTCCTATCCACAAAGATCATCATCAGTTCCTGAGGTTCGCCTTTTTGGACAAACATTACCAGTTCGTGGCTCTTCCATTCGGTTTAGCCACTGCTCCCAGAATTTTCACAAAGGTGCTAGGGTCCCTTCTAGCGGTCCTAAGGCCGAGGGGCATTGCTGTAGCACCTTACCTAGACGACATTCTAATCCAAGCGTTGTCCCTTTTCAAAGCAAGGGCTCATACAGACATTGTTTTAGCCTTTCTCAGGTCTCACGGATGGAAGGTGAACATAGAAAAGAGTTCCCTGTCTCCGTCCACAAGGGTTCCCTTTCTGGGAACAATAATAGATTCTGTGGAAATTAAGATTTTTCTGACAGAGGTCAGAAAGTTAAAGCTTCTAAACGCTTGTCGAGTTCTTCAATCTATTCCTCAGCCTTCCATAGCTCAGTGCATGGAGGTAATAGGACTAATGGTTGCAGCAATGGACGTGGTTCTTTTTGCTCGAATTCATTTAAGACCATGGGGCATTCCAGATATGGATCTGATGGCGTCTCGTCAGAACTCCAAGGTTCCTCGCTACGGGTCCAGATCCAGGGATCCCAAGGCGACACTAGTGGATGCATTGGTGGCGCCTTGGTCGTTCAATCTAGCTTATGTGTTTCCACCGTTCCCTCTCCTTCCCAGGCTTGTAGCCAGGATCAAACAGGAGAAGGCCTCAGTGATTCTAATAGCTCCTGCATGGCCACGCAGGACTTGGTATGCAGACGTGGTGAATATGTCATCGGCTCCACCATGGAAGCTACCTTTAAGGCAGGATCTTCTAGTACAAGGTCCATTCGAACATCCAAATCTAGTCTCTCTGCAACTGACTGCATGGAAATTGAACGCTTGATTTTATTTAAGCGTGGGTTTTCAGATTCGGTTATAGATACTCTGGTTCAAGCCCGAAAACCTGTGACTAGGAAAATTTACCAGAAAATATGGCAAAAATATATCTGTTGGTGCGAATCCAAGGGATACTCTTGGAGTAAAATTAAAATTCCTAGGATACTTTCCTTTCTCCAAGAGGGTTTGGATAAAGGTTTGCCAGCTAGTTCTCTAAAAGGACAGATATCTGCTCTGTCTGTTTTGTTGCACAAACATCTGGCAGCAGTGCCAGATGTACAGGCGTTTGTACAGGCGTTAGTCAGAATCAAGCCTGTCTACAGACCCATGACTCCTCCATGGAGCCTAAACTTAGTTCTTTCAGTTCTTCAAGGGGTTCCGTTTGAACCTTTACATTCCATAGATATTAAGTTACTATCTTGAATAGTTCTGTTTTTGGTTGCTATTTCTTCTGCTAGAAGAGTTTCTGAATTATCTGCTTTGCAGTGTACTTCTCCCTATTTGGTATTCCATACAGATAAGGTAGTTTTACGTACCAAGCCTGGTTTTCTTCCAAAAGTGGTTTCCAACAGGAATATTAACCAGGAAATAGTTGTTCCTTCTCTGTGTCCGAATCCAGTTTCGAAGAAGGAACGTTTGTTACATAACCTAGATGTGGTTTGTGCTTTAAAATTCTATTTAGAAGCAACAAAAGATTTCAGACAGACATCATCCTTGTTTGTCGTCCATTCTGGTAAGAGGAGAGGGCAGAAAGCTACTGCTACTTCTCTTTCTTTTTGGCTGAAAAGCATCATCCGATTGGCTTATGAGACTGCCGACGGCAGCCTCCTGAACGAATTACAGCTCACTCTACTAGAGCTGTGGCTTCCACATGGGCCTTCAAGAATGAGGCTTCTGTTGAACAGATCTGTAAGGCAGCAACTTGGTCTTCTCTGCATACTTTTGCCAAATTTTACAAATTCGATACTTATGCTTCTTCGGAGGCTGTTTTTGGGAGAAAGGTTTTGCAAGCTGTGGTGCCTTCCGTTTAGGTTACCTGACTTGTTCCCTCCCTTCATCCGTGTCCTAAAGCTTTGGTATTGGTTCCCACAAGTAAGGATGAAGCCGTGGACCGGACACACCAATGTAGGAGAAAACAGAATTTATGTTTACCTGATAAATTTCTTTCTCGTACGGTGTGTCCGGTCCACGGCCCGCCCTGGCTTTTAGTCAGGTTTAAAGTTTTTATTTTCTGTACACTACAGTCACCACGGCACCTTATAGTTTCTCCTTTTTCTCCTAACCGTCGGTCGAATGACTGGGGGGCGGAGCCAGAGGGGGGCTATATGGACAGCTTTTGCTGTGTGCTCTCTTTGCCATTTCCTGTAGGGAATGAGAATATCCCACAAGTAAGGATGAAGCCGTGGACCGGACACACCGTAGGAGAAAGAAATTTATCAGGTAAACATAAATTCTGTTTTCATATGCAAAAGAAGGGGGAGGGGGGGGAGTGTCTTATTTCCCACTTGCAGTGGGCTTTCCAACTTCCTTTTCAACAGAGTTAAACTGAAAGCTTCTAAGTACGTTTTTAAACCATTTATACTGGATTTTTATATCGGTATCTGTGCATATTATTCTTTATAGTAGTGTCTATTACATGCAGTTATATGAAAATGAGTGTATACTGTCCCTTTAACTGGGCTTGTGGCTTTTTGGAACATAACGGCCTTTCGAAGTGATGTGACCTTACGGCCGGGCGCGCTTTTTTTGGACTGTACGGTTCACCTTGTGACTGGGCATGTTTACATTCTCGTCTCCCATTTCTGCATTCCTGACTGTGTGGCGACGGAGAATTCTATTCCGCTGGTGTCTGGTTCATAGGAGGTGGTGAGTGCCCCAGCCATTGTGGGTGTCAAGTGCCGTTTAAATTTTTATATATAGTCCATTTTTTTTGGTATCCTTTATCCAGTTACGGAGGATGCTGATGTTGAGATTGTTCAACTCTCTGATTCAGATTCTTCGTCCTGTGACAAATGCGAATTGGCCCCATTGACTTAGGTCAGTCAGTTATGTTCTTTAGGCAGTCCTAGAGCGCCTTGTTTCTTGGGCTCGGGATTCAAGGGACTGCTGAGCCATCCGCCTCGGGGGGCCCTGAATTCCCTACCGCTCCCTACTTCTACTACTACATATGCGGGTAACCCAGATTATGTGTTTTCCTTCTCGGAGGGTGGATTGTTCCCCCTCGGAGGTTGTGGCACGTTTTCGCTTTTACATACTTTTGGTGCTTGCTCGTCTACAAGGTCCAGATGTTTATTTGCAATTTGTGCTTGTGCCCGATTGCCCCAGGTCTCTCGGCCACTGGAGGGCATGTGGAGTTCCCTGTGGGTGTAACTGTTCCTGAGTGTTGTGCCTTTCGTTATAGGGTGGCTCGCCTTCGTGTTTGACTCAGACACATGTTTGAGCTGTTTTGGGACCCTATCCTTCTCGGTTATGGGACTCATCAGTCTCCGCCTTTGAATGGTTCACCTCTTTAGACATGGGGGAGGAAGTAATCTCCTTTAAGTCTTATTATCGAGATCCTTCCCAGTTTTGTTGGAAGAACAGGGTTTCCGTTAGTCTGGTCCTGCGGATCTTTATCCAGTTAGGATGAATTTTATTTTTATTTTCATACTAGGTTTCCTGCGGGAACTTAAAAATCTCTGGGATCGATACGGTTTACTTCTACGGAAGTTGTTCGCGATACTTTAGTCCTATGTTTGTCTGTTTTTCTTCCTCCCTCTCTGAGGGCGGATTATAGCCAGCTTGACAGTTATGACCTTGGTTGCAGGCTGGTCCTGCTTGGGTTCAGATCTTCTGTCTCGCGGCTTATTCAGACACGTGGCGCCTATTATACCTTGCTGGTCAGGTTTGGGTGCCGAGTGCTCTTAATAGTATTTTACAAGTTTCAGCTAAGCATTCTCTAGAAGACTTGCGGGTCCGTGCGGTTCTCTGGATTGTTTTTGTCCTAAATAACCGTCTCTCTGGTGACTGGGTCAGTGAATTTTGCTGCATCACTCTGTTTCTGATCCTTCGGAACCTAGAGTATTCCCTCCCACGTGGTGGGAAAATTTGAGGGTTTAGCGCCTCTTTCTGCCGGTTGGGGCGCTGTTGCTTTAAGAAATTGTCCTTTTTGGATTTTTTCCTTTAGTGGTTCTCTTCTTCATTGCTAACTCTCGGATTGTCAGTTTCTCCTTGTGGATGGGTTGCCTTTGGGGGACTTGGATTCCCTTCTGCAGTTGGGTGTTCCTTTTTCGGGACATTAGACAGTGAGGTCCTTTTGGGCTCCGGTTAGGGGTCCTTTCCCGGTGTCCTTTCCCAGTGTTGGGAATGTTCTGCATCTCTTTCTTGGGATAGAAGAGCTCCTAGTGGTTTTCCACTCATTTGTTTTCGGTATTGCCATCCAGGTGGCATCCAAACCCATGTTTTACTGTTCTTCTTTCGAGGTTGATATAAGCAGCGCCCTGTGTCCCTTAAGGGGGATTAGTCGCACTTTCACGCACAGTCATGTTAAGGTGGTTTGGACGCCTGTTAGCTCTAGTGTCCTTTCATGGCCCTGGCTCTTTGGAGTGTTGGCTTCTGCAGGGGGTGGCCTCTTCCCTTTGGGTCGGGACTTGCAAGGGCTTCTTGCTCTTGTTGTTCTGGATTTTTTCCTTGGGAGGTCTGTTTTTTTTTTATATCAGACGAGGAATTTATGTTCCTGGAAAATTGTTTAATATAAACATTTGTGGGTCCTGATCTTCTGGTTGTCAAGGGTTTTACTTTGCGTTTTCTCTTTGTGGATCCCGCTGTTGGATGTTACCGAATCTTAAGATCCTAGGACTGGCCTGGGGGGAGGTTCCAGTTTCTGGGGTACTTGGGCTTAGCCCTGGTTCTGGCTGTTCTGTTTTACAACTTGGCCAGATTTACTGAGAGCTGGGACTCCTTGGGTCTTGTCTTGTACCAGACGATACGGAATTCCCTTGGGACAGCCAACTGATGTGACCTGATGGTGGGATTTCCTGCCTAGCAAATGTAAGGTTTGCGGTTGCTCAGCTATCACTTTTGTGCCTGGTATGTGTGCTAGCACGATGGTGTTTTAAGGGGTTCTTCAGTGTTAGTCAGTGACGTGGCCTTGTGTCCTCTCAGTTCTTCCTACGACTGTTTCACGTTGTTCTCCTCTTCAGGGGGCTTGTTGTCCTCCTTACGGAGGTGTGGTTCCCTTTTTAGGGTCCTCTCCCCTGTTCGGGAGGTCGGAACTGATGTTTATCTGGTTCGGGGATAGGTCTGCTCTTTGAGTTGTTCCTGTCCATCTGGGGAGCTGCTGGCTCGGCATTGAGACTGTTTCGGGTGGCTTTGCTAGATTTCCTCAAGTCTAACGCCTTGTTTGTCATTAAGTTGAAGTGGCTGTGTCCATTCTTCCACCCTTTTGGGGGCTGGTCTTGGGGTTCCTTTCAGTTCCCATGCTTTCAGATCTGCCGTTGCTAGGTGTAGGATCTGAGATCTGTTGTTCATCCTCAGGTCTTGGGGGTGACATTGGACCTTCTTTTTTTTTTAGAGGTTCTGTGCCTCTCCCCCTTTGATATCTGTGAGTAGGCTTGGCGGCCTGGATTGCCTGGAGAGTGTCCTCTGTCTTGGAGGTTGGGCAGTCTGCGATTTTGTGCGGCTGCTTCTTCCTTACGGATAGTGTTTTCTTTCATGTAAATAGCAAGAGTCCATGAGCTAGTGACGTATGGGATATACATTCCTACCAGGAGGGGCAAAGTTTCCCAAACCTCAAAATGCCTATAAATACACCCCTCACCACACCCACAATTCAGTTTTACAAACTTTGCCTCCGATGGAGGTGGTGAAGTAAGTTTGTGCTAGATTCTACGTTGATATGCGCTCCGCAGCAAGTTGGAGCCCGGTTTTCCTCGCAGCGTGCAGTGAATGTCAGAGGGATGTGAGGAGAGTATTGCCTATTTGAATGCAGTGATCTCCTTCTACGGGGTCTATTTCATAGGTTCTCTGTTATCGGTCGTAGAGATTCATCTCTTACCTCCCTTTTCAGATCGACGATATACTCTTATATATACCATTACCTCTGCTGATTCTCGTTTCAGTACTGGTTTGGCTATCTGCTATATGTAGATGAGTGTCCTGGGGTAAGTAAGTCTTATTTTCTGTGACACTCCAAGCTATGGTTGGGCACTTTGTTTATAAAGTTCTAAATATATGTATTCAAACATTTATTTGCCTTGACTCAGAATGTTCAACTTTCCTTATTTTCAGACAGTCAGTTTCATATTTGGGATAATGCATTTTAATTTAACATTTTTCTTACCTTAAAATTTGACTTTTTCCCTGTGGGCTGTTAGGCTCGCGGGGGCTGAAAATGCTTCATTTTATTGCGTCATTCTTGGCGCAGACTTTTTTGGCGCAAAAATTTCTATTTCCGTTTCCGGCGTCATACGTGTCGCCGGAAGTTGCGTCATTTTTTGACGTTATTTTGCGCCAAAAATGTCGGCGTTCCGGATGTGGCGTCATTTTTGGCGCCAAAAAGCATTTAGGTGCCAAATAATGTGGGCGTCTTATTTGGCGCGAAAAAATATGGGCGTCGCTTTTGTCTCCACATTATTTAAGTCTCATTTTTTATTGCTTCTGGTTGCTAGAAGCTTGTTCTTTGGCATTTTTTCCCATTCCTGAAACTGTCATTTAAGGAATTTGATCAATTTTGCTTTATATATATGTTGTTTTTTCTCTTACATATTGCAAGATGTCTCACGTTGCATCTGAGTCAGAAGATACTACAGGAAAATCGCTGTCAAGTGCTGAATCTACCAAAGCTAAGTGTATCTGCTGTAAACTTTTGGTAGCTATTCCTCCAGCTGTTGTTTGTATTGATTGTCATGACAAACTTGTTAAAGCAGATAATATTTCCTTTAGTAAAGTACCATTGCCTGTTGCAGTTCCTTCAACATCTAAGGTGCAGAATGTTCCTGATAATATAAGAGATTTTGTTTCTGAATCCATAAAGAAGGCTATGTCTGTTATTTCTCCTTCTAGTAAACGTAAAAAATCTTTTAAAACTTCTCTCCCTACAGATGAATTTTTAAATGAACATCATCATTCTGATTCTGATGATTCCTCTGGTTCAGAGGATTCTGTCTCAGAGGTTGATGCTGATAAATCTTCATATTTATTTAAAATGGAATTTATTCGTTCTTTACTTAAAGAAGTACTAATTGCTTTAGAAATAGAGGATTCTGGTCCTCTTGATACTAATTCTAAACGTTTAGATAAGGTATTTAAAGCTCCTGTGGTTATTCCAGAAGTTTTTCCTGTTCCTAATGCTATTTCTGCAGTAATTTCCAAAGAATGGGATAATTTGGGTAATTCATTTACTCCTTCTAAACGTTTTAAGCAATTATATCCTGTGCCGTCTGACAGATTAGAATTTTGGGACAAGATCCCTAAAGTTGATGGGGCTATTTCTACCCTTGCTAAACGTACTACTATTCCTACGTCAGATGGTACTTCGTTTAAGGATCCTCTAGATAGGAAAATTGAATCATTTCTAAGAAAAGCTTATCTGTGTTCAGGTAATCTTCTTAGACCTGCTATATCTTTGGCTGATGTTGCTGCAGCTTCAACTTTTTGGTTGGAAACTTTAGCGCAACAAGTAACACATCGTGATTCTCATGATATTATTCTTCTTCTTCAGCATGCTAATATTTTTATCTGTGATGCCATTTTTGATATTATCAGAGTTGATGTCAGGTTTATGTCTCTAGCTATTTTAGCTAGAAGAGCTTTATGGCTTAAAACTTGGAATGCTGATATGGCTTCTAAATCAACTTTACTTTCCATTTCTTTCCAGGGTAACAAATTATTTGGTTCTCAGTTGGATTCCATTATTTCAACTGTTACTGGTGGGAAAGGAACTTTTTTACCACAGGATAAAAAATCTAAAGGTAAAAACAGGGCTAATAATCGTTTTCGTTCCTTTCGTTTCAACAAAGAACAAAAGCCTGATCCTTCATCCTCAGGAGCAGTTTCAGTTTGGAGACCATCTCCAGTCTGGAATAAATCCAAGCCAGCCAGAAAGGCAAAGCCTGCTTCTAAGTCCACATGAAGGTGCGGCCCTCATTCCAGCTCAGCTGGTAGGGGGCAGGTTACGTTTTTTCAAGGAAATTTGGATCAATTCTGTTCACAATCTTTGGATTCAGAGCATTGTTTCAGAAGGGTACAGAATTGGTTTCAAGTTGAGACCTCCTGCAAAGAGATTTTTTCTTTCCCGTGTCCCAGTAAATCCAGTAAAAGCTCAAGCATTTCTGAAATGTGTTTCAGATCTAGAGTTGACTGGAGTAATTATGCCAGTTCCAGTTCCGGAACAGGGGATGGGGTTTTATTCAAATCTCTTCATTGTACCAAAGAAGGAGAATTCTTTCAGACCAGTTCTGGATCTAAAAATATTGAATCGTTATGTAAGGATACCAACGTTCAAGATGGTAACTGTAAGGACTATCTTACCTTTTGTTCAGCAAGGGAATTATATGTCCACAATAGATTTACAGGATGCATATCTGCATATTCCGATTCATCCAGATCATTATCAGTTCCTGAGATTCTCGTTTCTGGACAAGCATTACCAGTTTGTGGCTCTGCCGTTTGGCCTAGCTACAGCTCCAAGAATTTTTACAAAGGTTCTCGGTGCCCTGCTGTCTGTAATCAGAGAACAGGGTATTGTGGTTTTTCCTTATTTGGACGATATCTTGGTACTTGCTCAGTCTTTACATTTAGCAGAATCTCATACGAATCGACTTGTGTTGTTTCTTCAAGATCATGGTTGGAGGATCAATTTACCAAAAAGCCTTATGCATGGAAATTCTAGGTCTTATGACTGCTGCATCGGACGCGATCCCCTTTGCTCGTTTTCACATGCAACCTCTTCAGCTCTGTATGCTGAAGCAATGGTGCAAGGATTACACGAAGATATCTCAATTAATATCTTTAAAACCGATTGTTCGACACTCTCTAACATGGTGGACAGATCACCATCGTTTAATTCAGGGGGCTTCTTTTGTGCTTCCGACTTGGACTGTAATTTCAACAGATGCAAGTCTCACAGGTTGGGGAGCTGTGTGGGGATCTCTGACGGCACAAGGAGTTTGGGAATCTCAGGAGGTGAGATTACCGATCAATATTTTGGAACTCCGTGCAATTTTCAGAGCTCTTCAGTTTTGGCCTCTTCTGAAGAGAGAATCGTTCATTTGTTTTCAGACAGACAATGTCACAACTGTGGCATACATCAATCATCAAGGAGGGACTCACAGTCCTCTGGCTATGAAAGAAGTATCTCGAATTTTGGTTTGGGCGGAATCCAGCTCCTGTCTAATCTCTGCGGTTCATATCCCAGGTGTAGACAATTGGGAAGCGGATTATCTCAGTCGCCAAACGTTGCATCCGGGCGAATGGTCTCTTCACCCAGAGGTATTTCTTCAGATTGTTCAAATGTGGGAACTTCCAGAAATAGATCTGATGGCGTCCCATCTAAACAAGAAACTTCCCAGGTATCTGTCCAGATCCCGGGATCCTCAGGCGGAGGCAGTGGATGCATTATCACTTCCTTGGAAGTATCATCCTGCCTATATCTTTCCGCCTCTAGTTCTTCTTCCAAGAGTAATCTCCAAGATTCTGAAGGAATGCTCGTTTGTTCTGCTGGTAGCTCCGGCATGGCCTCACAGGTTTTGGTATGCGGATCTTGTCCGGATGGCCTCTTGCCAACCGTGGACTCTTCCGTTAAGACCAGACCTTCTGTCACAAGGTCCTTTTTTCCATCAGGATCTGAAATCCTTAAATTTAAAGGTATGGAGATTGAACGCTTGATTCTTGGTCAAAGAGGTTTCTCTGACTCTGTGATTAATACTATGTTACAGGCTCGTAAATCTGTATCTCGAGAGATATATTATAGAGTCTGGAAGACTTATATTTCTTGGTGTCTTTCTCATCATTTTTCCTGGCATTCTTTTAGAATACAGAGAATTTTACAGTTTCTTCAGGATGGTTTAGATAAGGGTTTGTCCGCAAGTTCTTTGAAAGGACAAATCTCTGTTCTTTCTGTTCTTTTTCACAGAAAGATTGCTATTCTTCCTGATATTCATTGTTTTGTACAAGCTTTGGTTCGTATAAAACCTGTCATTAAGTCAATTTCTCCTCCTTGGAGTTTGAATTTGGTTCTGGGAGCTCTTCAAGGTCCTCCGTTTGAACCTATGCATTCATTGGACATTAAATTACTTTCTTGGAAAGTTTTGTTCCTTTTGGCCATCTCTTCTTCCAGAAGAGTTTCTGAATTATCTGCTCTTTCTTGTGAGTCTCCTTTTCTGATTTTTCATCAGGATAAGGCGGTGTTGCGAACTTCTTTTGAATTTTTACCTAAAGTTGTGAATTCCAACAACATTAGTAGAGAAATTGTGGTTCCTTCATTATGTCCTAATCCTAAGAATTCTAAGGAGAAATCGTTGCATTCTTTGGATGTTGTTAGAGCTTTGAAATATTATGTTGAAGCTACGAAATCTTTTCGTAAGACTTCTAGTCTATTTGTTATCTTTTCCGGTTCTAGAAAAGGCCAGAAAGCTTCTGCCATTTCTTTGGCATCTTGGTTGAAATCTTTAATTCATCTTGCCTATGTTGAGTCGGGTAAAACTCCGCCTCAGAGAATTACAGCTCATTCTACTAGGTCAGTTTCTACTTCCTGGGCGTTTAGGAATGAAGCTTCGGTTGACCAGATCTGCAAAGCAGCAACTTGGTCCTCTTTGCATACTTTTACTAAATTCTACCATTTTGATGTATTTTCTTCTTCTGAAGCAGTTTTTGGTAGAAAAGTACTTCAGGCAGCGGTTTCAGTTTGAATCTTCTGCTTATGTTTTTCGTTAAACTTTATTTTGGGTGTGGATTATTTTCAGCAGGAATTGGCTGTCTTTATTTTATCCCTCCCTCTCTAGTGACTCTTGTGTGGAAAGATCCACATCTTGGGTAGTCATTATCCCATACGTCACTAGCTCATGGACTCTTGCTAATTACATGAAAGAAAACATAATTTATGTAAGAACTTACCTGATAAATTCATTTCTTTCATATTAGCAAGAGTCCATGAGGCCCGCCCTTTTTTTGTGGTGGTTATGATTTTGTATAAAGCACAATTATTCCAATTCCTTATTTTATATGCTTTCGCACTTTTTTATCACCCCACTTCTTGGCTATTCGTTAAACTGAATTGTGGGTGTGGTGAGGGGTGTATTTATAGGCATTTTGAGGTTTGGGAAACTTTGCCCCTCCTGGTAGGAATGTATATCCCATACGTCACTAGCTCATGGACTCTTGCTAATATGAAAGAAATGAATTTATCAGGTAAGTTCTTACATAAATTATGTTTTTTCTGTGTCTTCCTACGGATGGCAGCGTGTTACTAGACTCAGATGTTTCTTCTTTGAGTTTGCTGCTTGTTATTTCTGTTTACTCAGTCTGAGTTCTGACATTTGAGGACTTTGTCTTCAGCTGTCTTTTTCGGTGCTGTTGCACAATGTTTGGGAGATATTTCTTCTTGATGATACCTGGTTGTTCCTTGTGGGTTGGGTGTCATCTCCCTTTGTTCTCAGGATCCTTTTGGGTCTCTGTGGACTTGGGTTGTGGTTTTTCAGGCCTGGTGCCCTCAGAATAGGCCGCCTATTGTATCCTCCCGTTTTTGCATTCAGTGTACTATAGCTTGGGTATTTTCCCAAATGTAATGAATGCAGCTATGGACTCTTTCCATTTATGAAGAAAAACTTAAATTATGCTTACCTGATAATTTTCTTTTCTTCAGATGGAAAGAGTCCCCACCCGTAATTTTTCTGTGGAGCGTCTCTTATTTTCTTTTTAATGACACGATGAGTCCACGGATCATCTTAATTACTATTGGGATATTCACCTCCTGGTCAGCAGGAGGCGGCAAAGAGCACCACAGCACAAGCTGTTAAATATCACCTCCCTTCCCTCTCAGCCCAGTCATTCTCTTTGCCTAAGTTTGTGTAAGAAGTGGTAAAGTTAGGTGTTAGAAGAGATTCTTCAATCAAGAGTTTATTATTTTTAAAGTAGTACAAGATTGTGCTGCTTTGTCCTGGGGTGTAGCCGTAGTCCATATCGGTCTCTTCAGTAGAGCAGTGGTGGCTTTAGAGCAATGGGAACTTGTGGGACATAATACTCACTGCACCTCCCATATATTGATGCTGCCCTTATGCTGAAAACCTGCAGGATATTTACTCAGGAATTTATTTTAGTTCTTAGGTCCATGTGAGGGAGAGGACCTCTCAAACCTGGAAGCTGCCTTGCCGTCAGGCAGCACATGAGGTAAGTGCTGGCTTTATTTCTGGGGGACATAATAAACTCAGGAAAAGGTTGGGCACTTTATTATTTGGAACAGACCTCATAGTTGTATGACTCAGACTCTCCTAGGGGCATAAGGGACACTTTGACAGCTCAGTCGCAGGCACTGGGGCTGGTTTAATTAATGGGGTGGTTCCACATCTCCTAGTGTTTTTTTTAACTTAAATAACCGACCGGGAGATTCTTTTGTGACACGCCCAAGATGGGAGGTCCTCCAGGACGCAACAAGTATTTGCACTCCCTTTTCTTCGCTCTTTCCGCTGTATAGTAGCAAGTATACTATGCGATCAGTTGTCCGTTTACTGCCCAACATAGCTAAATGGCCTTTCAACGGAGACTGATTATGCATCTCTATGCTAGCTGCTTGTTCATTCCGGAGCCACTTTACAGCGGAGACTGACTGTGGGGATCATTTGGCTCCTGCTCAGAGGAGGTAGGCACCTCAGCAAGTTGTTGCTGAGGTGTAGGGGTGTCTGCAACATTATTTTAGTGGGTTATGCCTCTCTAGACTAACTATATTTGGTTTCCTCATGAGGCAAGGTTACCTAATTAATGTTTTGGAACTCTGTGCAATGTTTAAGGCCCTTCAGATTTGACCTCTGTTGGAAAGGGAGTCTCATCTGAGTTAACAGTCAGACAATGTTACATCAGGGGGGAAACTCATATTTCCTTATCCATGAGGGAAGTATATTAAATGATTTCCTGGGCAGTGGACAATTGTCTATTCTCTGCAATACATATTCCAGGGGTGATCAATTGGAAGGCGGATTTTCTCAGTCATCAATCCCTTCTTCCCGGGGAAAGGTCTCTTCATCTGGTTGTTTTCCCTTCCCATGTACTTTGCGGGGACCAGGGATCCTCAGGTGGAGTTTGAGAATGCTCTAGGAACTTCATGGTCATTTCATCTAGCTTATATATTTCCCCTCTGGTTCTTCTTCCAAGGGTAACTGCTAGGGTTAGACAAGAGGGGTCATCTTTAATACTGATTGCTCCAGCCTGGACTCGCAGGATTTGGTTTGCAGATTTGGTTCAGATGTCCAGTTGGCCTCCATGTCCTCTTCCTCTGCGTCAAGATCTTCTATCTTAAGTTCCACTTCTCAAATCTTGAAGATTGACAGGCATGTAGATTTAACAGTTAATTGTTAGAGGGGTTTTTCTGATTGTGAGACTTTGATTTAGGCTCATAAACCTAAAAATCTATCATAAGGTTTGGAAGGCTTTTATTTCTTGGTGTTCGGGTCATGGTTTTTCCTGGCATTCCTTTAGAATTACTAGGATATTGCACTTTTTTCAGGATGGTTTGCATAAGGGTCTTTCAGTTAGTTTGCTTAGAGGTCAGATTTCTGCTCTTTCAGTTCTGTTTCATAGGAAGCTAATCTTCCTGATATTCAGTGTTTTTTTGTTTTTTAGGCTTTGGTCAGTATTAAGCCAGTTGTAAAGATGATTTAGCCTCCCCGGGGCCTTAATCTGGTTATGAAGATTTTGCAGGCTCCTCCATTTGAGCCCATGCATAAGGTGGATATAAAGCTTTCTCCAACATTGGTGTGTCCGGTCCACGGCGTCATCCATAACTTGTGGGAATATTCTCTTCCCCAACAGGAAATGGCAAAGAGCACAGCAAAAGCTGTCCATATAGTCCCTCCTAGGCTCCGCCCACCCTAGTCATTCTCTTTGCCTCTGAACAAGCAGCATCTCCACGGAGATGGTGAAGAGTATGTGGTGTTTAGTTGTAGTTTTTTATTCTACTATCAAGAGTTTATTTTAAAATAGTGCTGGTATGTACTATTTACTCTGAAACAGAAAAAGATGAAGAATTCTGTTTGTGAGAGGAATATGATTTTAGCAGCAGTAACTAAAATCGTTTGCTGTTTCCACATAGGACTGTTGAGATGAAATAACTTCAGTTGGGGGAAACAGTTGGCAGACTTTTCTGCTTAAGGTATGACTAGCCATATTTCTAACAAGACTGAGTAATGCTGGAAGGCTGTCATTTTCCCCATCATGGGGACCGGTAAGCCATTTTCTTAGTCTCAAACAGAATAAAGGGCTTAATATGGGCTATAAAACTGGTAGACACTTTTATGGGCTAGATCGATTGCTTTATTTGGGCATTTTATACAGCTTGATATTGAAATTCACACTTTATAACTTTGGGGAACGTTTTTTTACGTCAGGCACTGGTTTAGACACCTTCCCAGTCAGGAAGGGCCTTCTATGTAGTAGGCAGAGCCTCATTTTCGCGCCATTACTGCACAGTTACTTTTGAGAGCAGGACATGCAGCTGCATGTGTGTGGGTGTGGAAGTAGTTGAAAAGGTTCCTAGAAGGCTTCATTTGGTATCGTATACCCCCCTGGGTTTGGTAAAGTCGCAGCAAAGGCTGTAGCTGGGACTGTAGAGGGGTTAAAAGTGTAAACGGCTCCGGTTTCTTCATTTTAAGGGTTAAAGGTCTGAAACTTGGGGTGCAATGCTTTGAATGCTTTGAATGCTTTAAGACACTGTGGTGAAAATTTGGTTAAAATTGAACAATTCCTTCATAGTTTTTCACATATTCAGTAAAAAAGTGTGCCCTGTTTAAAATTTAAAGAGTCAGTAACTGTTTTGTTTTAAAACGGTTTTTGTATTTTATTGACAAGTTTAAGCCTGTTTAACATGTCTGTGCCATCAGATAAAATATGTTCTGTATGTATGGAAGCCAATGTGTCTCCCCCTTCAAAATTGTGTGATAATTGTGCCATAGCGTCCAAACAAAGTAAGGACAGTACTGCCACAGATAGTAAAGTTGCCCAAGATGATTCATCAGATGAAGGGAGTAGACATAGTTCTACATCATCTCCTTCTGTGTCTACACCAGTTTTGCCCACGCAGGAGACCCCTAGTTCTTCTAGCGCACCAATGCTTGTTACTATGCAACAATTGACGGCAGTAATGGATAACTCCATAGCAAGTATTTTATCCAAAATGCCTGCATTTCAGAGAAAGCGCGATTGCTCTGTTTTAAACACTGTAGAGCAGGAGGGCGCTGATGATAATTGCTCTGTCATACCCTCACACCAATCTGAAGTGGCCATGAGGGAGGTTTTGTCAGATGGGGAAATTTCTGATTCAGGTAGAATTTCTCAACAGGCAGAACCTGATGTTGTGACATTTAAATTTAAATTAGAGCATCTCCGCGCACTGCTTAAGGAGGTGCTATCTACTCTGGATGATTGTGACAACCTGGTCATTCCAGAAAAATTGTGCAAGATGGACAAGTTCCTAGAGGTTCCGGTGCACCCCAACGCTTTTCCTATACCCAAGCGGGTGGCGGACATAGTGAATAAGGAGTGGGAGAAGCCCGGCATACCTTTTGTCCCCCCTCCTATATTTAAGAAATTATTTCCTATGGTCGACCCCAGAAAGGACTTATGGCAGACAGTCCCTAAGGTCGAGGGGGCAGTTTCTAAACTAGCTAAGCGCACTACTATTCCTATCGAGGATAATTGTGCTTTCAAAGATCCTATGGATAAAAAATTGGAGGGTTTGCTTAAAAAGATTTTTGTACAGCAAGGTTACCTCCTGCAACCTATTTCATGCATTATTCCTGTCACTACAGCAGCGTGGTTCTGGTTCGAGTAACTAGAAAAGTCGCTCAGTAGAGAGACTCCGTATGAGGAGGTTATGGACAGAATTCACGCACTTAAGTTAGCTAATTCCTTTATTTTAGATGCCGCTTTGCAGTTAGCTAGATTAGCGGCGAAAAATTCAGGGTTTGCAATTGTGGCGCGCAGAGCGCTCTGGCTAAAGTCTTGGTCAGCGGATGTATCTTCCAAGACAAAATTGCTTAATATCCCTTTCAAGGGTAAAACCCTTTTTGGGCCAGAATTGAAAGAGATTATCTCAGACATCACTGGGGGTAAGGGCCATGCCCTCCCACAAGATAGGCCTTTCAAGGCCAAGAATAAGTCTAATTTTCGTTCCTTTCGCAATTTCAGGAACGGACCGGCCTCCAACTCTGCAGCCTCTAGACAAGAGGGTAATGCTTCACAAACCAAACCAGCTTGGAAACCGATGCAAGGCTGGAGCAAGGGTAAGCAGGCCAAGAAGCCTGCTGCTGCTACCAAAACAGCATGAAGGAGTAGCCCCCGATCCGGGACCGGATCTAGTAGGGGGCAGACTCTCTCTCTTCGCTCAGGCTTGGGCAAGAGATGTTCAGGATCCCTGGGCACTAGAAATAGTTTCTCAGGGTTATCTTCTGGAATTCAAGGAACTACCCCCAAGGGGAAGGTTCCACATGTCTCACTTATCTTCAAACCAAATAAAGAGACAGGCATTCTTACATTGTGTAGAAGACCTGTTAAAAATGGGAGTGATACACCCAGTTCCAACTGTGGAACAAGGAATGGGGTTTTACTCAAATCTGTTTGTAGTTCCCAAAAAAGAGGGAACTTTCAGACCAATTCTGGATTTAAAGATTCTAAACAAATTTCTCAGAGTGCCATCGTTCAAAATGGAAACTATTCGAACGATTTTACCTTCAATCCAGGAGGGTCAATTTATGACTACTGTGGATCTAAAGGATGCGTATCTACATATTCCTATCCACAAAGATCATCATCAGTTCCTAAGGTTCGCCTTTCTGGGCAAACATTACCAGTTTGTGGCTCTTCCATTCGGGCTAGCCACTGCTCCAAGGATTTTCACAAAGGTACCCTTCTAGCGGTTCTAAGACCAAGGGGCATTGCAGTGGCACCTTACTTGGACGACATTCTGATACAAGCGTCTCTTTCAAAGGCAAAGGCTCACACAGACATCGTTCTGGCCTTTCTCAGATCTCACGGGTGGAAGGTGAACATAGAAAAGAGTTCCCTGTCTCCGTCGACAAGAGTTCCTTTCTTGGGGACAATAATAGATTCTTTAGAAATGAAGATTTTCCTGACAGATGTCAGAAAGTCAAAACTTCTAAACGCTTATCAAGTTCTTCACTCTGTTCCACGACCTTCCATATCTCAGTGCATGGAAGTAGTAGAGTTGATGGTTGCAGCAATGGACATAGTTCCTTTTGCGCAAATTCATCTAAGACCATTACATCTGTGCATGCTGAAACAGTGGAATGGGGACTATACAGACTTTTCTCCAGTGATTCAAGTAGAAACTTGTCTCCAGTGATTCAAGTAGATCAGAAGACCAGAGACTCACTCCGTTGGTGGCTAACCCAGGATCACCTGTCCCAGGGAATGAGCTTCCGCAGACCAGAGTGGGTCATCGTCACGACCGACGCCAGTCTAGTGGGCTGGGGCTCCCTGAAACCTCAGGGTCTATGGTCTCGGGAAGAGTCTCTTCTCCCGATAAACATTCTGGAACTGAGAGCGATATTCAATACTCTCAGGGCTTGGCCTCAACTAGCAAAGGCCAGATTCATAAGATTCCAATCAGACAACATGATGACTGTTGCTTACATCAACCATCAGGAGGGAACAAGGAGTTCCCTGGCGATGAGAGAAGTGACCAAAATCATAAAATGGGCGGAGGATCACTCCTGCCACCTATCTGCGATCCACATCCCAGGAGTGGAAAACTGGGAGGCGGATTATCTGAGTCGTCAGACATTCCATCCGGGGGAGTGGTAACTCCACCCGGAGATATTTGCCCAGTTGACTCAATTATGGGGCATTCCAGACATGGATCTGATGGCGTCTCGTCAGAACTTCAAGGTTCCTTGCTACGGGTCCAGATCCAGGGATCCCAAGGCGACTCTAGTGGATGCATTAGTAGCGCGTTGGGCCTTCAACCTAGCTTATGTGTTTCCACCGTTTCCTCTCATTCCCTGGCTGGTAGCCAGGATCAAACAGGAGAGGGCCTTGGTGATCTTGATAGCTCCTGCGTGGCTACGCAGAACTTGGTATGCAGACCTGGTGAATATGTCATCGGCTCCACCATGGAAGCTACCTTTGAGACAGGATCTTCTTGTACAGGGTCCATTCGAACATCCAAATCTAGTTTCCCTCCAGCTGACTGCTTGGAAATTGAACGCTTGATTTTATCTAAGCGTGGGTTTTCGGATTCTGTGATAGATACTCTGGTACAAGCCAGAAAACCTGTAACTAGAAACATTTACCATAAAATATGGAAAAGATATATCTGTTGGTGTGAATCCAAGGGATTCTCATGGAGTAAGATCAAAATTCCTAGGATCCTTTCTTTTCTTCAAGAAGGTTTGGATAAGGGATTATCAGCGAGTTCTCTAAAGGGACAGATTTCTGCTTTATCTGTCTTGTTACACAAACGACTGGCAGCTGTGCCAGATGTTCAAGCTTTTGTTCAGGCTTTGGTCAGGATCAAGCCTGTTTACAGACCTTTGACTCCTCCCTGGAGTCTGAATTTAGTTCTTTCAGTTCTTCAAGGGGTTCCGTTTGAACCTCTACATTCCATAGATATCAAGATGTTATCTTGGAAAGTTCTGTTTTTGGTTGCTATTTCTTCTGCTAGAAGAGTTTCTGAGTTATCTGCTCTGCAGTGTAATCCGCCCTATCTGGTGTTCCATTCAGATAAGGTTGTTTTGCGTACTAAACCTGGTTTCCTTCCAAAGGTTGTTTCCAACAAGAATATTAACCAGGAAATAGTTGTGCCTTCTTTGTGTCCGAATCCAGTTTCAAAGAAGGAACGTTTGTTACACAATTTAGATGTAGTTCGTGTTTTAAAGTTCTATTTAGAAGCAACAAAGGATTTCAGACAAACGTCTTCTCTGTTTGTCGTTTATTCTGGCAAGAGGAGAGGTCAAAAAGCTACTGCTACCTCTCTTTCCTTTTTGGCTGAAAAGCATCATCCGATTGGCTTATGAGACTGCCGGACGGCAGCCTCCCGAACGCATCACAGCTCACTCTACTAGGGCTGTGGCTTCCACATGGGCCTTCAAGAACGAGTCTTCTGTTGATCAGATATGTAAGGCAGCGACTTGGTCTTCCCTGCACACTTTTGCCAAATTCTACAAATTTGATACTTTTGCTTCTTCGGAGGCTATTTTTGGGAGAAAGGTTTTGCAAGCCGTGGTGCCTTCCGTTTAGGTAACCTGATTGGCTCCCTCCCTTCATCCGTGTCCTAAAGCTTTGGTATTGGTTCCCACAAGTTATGGATGACGCCGTGGACCGGACACACCAATGTTGGAGAAAACAGAATTTATGCTTACCTGATAAATTACTTTCTCCAACGGTGTGTCCGTTCCACGGCCCGCCCTGGTTTTTTAATCAGGTTTGATGAATTTCTTTCTTTAACTACAGTCACCACGGCACCCTATGGTTTCTCCTGTTTTTCTCCTGTCCGTCGGTCGAATGACTGGGGTGGGCGGAGCCTAGGAGGGACTATATGGACAGCTTTTGCTGTGCTCTTTGCCATTTCCTGTTGGGGAAGAGAATATTCCCACAAGTTATGGATGACGCCGTGGACCGGACACACCGTTGGAGAAAGTAATTTATCAGGTAAGCATAAATTCTGTTTTTATCTTGGAAGGTTTTGTTTCTTTTGGCTATTTCTTATCTCCTTACATCATTTTTCATTGGGATAAGGCAGTTTTGTGAACAAAGTTTGATTTTCTTCCTAAAGCGTTGTCTTCAAATAGATTACTGCCCATTCTATCAGATAAGTTGCCACATCTTGGACTTTTAAAAATGAGACCTGCATCAAATTTGCATGGCAGTTACTTGGTCCTCTTTGCATACTTTTACTAAATTCTACCATTTAAAAAAAATAATCTTTTTGCTTCTTCTGAAGCAGGTTTTGGTAGTAAAGTCCTTCAGCCTGTATTATTTGTTGTAGTTTTTGTTAGGTTGCTTTTTGCTTTCTTTTCATGTTTTGCTAACTAAACAGGATTATATATCATGCGTGTCCCGCCCTGGTTACTCTTTGACTTCATTGCTTGGGTATTAGTTTCCCAGAAGTAATGGATTGTGGATTCATTTATGCTTACCTGATAAATTTAATTTCTTTCATGGTGGCAAGAGTCCACGAGACCCCACCCTATTACTTTTCCTACCTTTTTTGCTTGGCTATACGTTAGACTAGTTTCTAGTAAAGTGGGAGGGGTTTGAAAATCTTTGTCTCCACCTAGTGACCAGGAAGAGTAATTCCCAGGAGTAATGGGTTATGGACTCTCACCACCATGAAATCAATTTATCAGGTAAACTATATATATATATATATATATATATATATATATATATATATATATATATATATATATATATATATATATATATATATATATATTTATTTATTTTAGGGATAGATAAATATGTATGAACATGGATTTAACACAGTCAAGTGATGCTCATGTGATACTCTCAAGTATGGATATGGTTAAGAGCCCATCAGAAGAAGGCATCCCTTCTTTTTTAAGCTCAAGGGAGCAGGGTCCTGTCTTCCTTCTTTCCTGGCTTTGTCTTTATTGTGCCCTGAACAAAACTGTATCTGTTTGGTGCAATACAGTGATAGTAATATTTATATCCATGTGTTCCAGTAACCAGCTACATCCTTCTCATTTGAAACAGCATGGGTGTTCCTACAGTGCTTCATATATATATATATATATATATACTGTATATATATATATGTATATATATATATATATATATATATATATATATATATACATACACACACACACACACACACACACACACACACACACACACACACACACACACACACACACACACACACACACACACACACACACACACACACACACACATATATATATATATATATATATATATATATATATATATATATATATATATTGAATCCACCTGGTCTTCATTTGGATAAAAAAAAAAGATTTGGTTTCTTTATCAGTGTTTGATATACTGTTCTCTTAGAAAAATGAACCTTTTCAGCTCTCAGAAATACTTGTCCTCAGATTGCTTGATTAAGCTCCTTTGACATGCTTACAAAAGGTGTTTTAACTTCTGTCCTCCTTAAAATGCCCTAACAGAGCACTTGCTAGAACACTACTAGGTCCATATTAATATTCAGTGTTAAGATACAACTCAGATGTCTGCTAGTATGTTACAGATTACATTTAATATATAGTGTTACAGTTTTGAAAATGGGGGGATAGTCATATAAATACCAATATTACAAAGGTTTAAAAAAGATTAAAAATTGACTTGTCTCAGTTTTAAATAATGTATTCTTGAATTCTAAGTACGTATTACAACATTATAAAACAACTGGTAAAGGTGGACATTTGGAACATACTGTATATGAATACATAATATGTATGTAAGTGCATACATCATTTTTTCATGGAGTATATGTCTGAGGTGCTTGCCAGTATACGGAGTGGAAACATTAAAATCCTTTGTGTCAATACAATAATTAATTTCCAAAATTGTAATCATGTCGAGGGTCTAAGATCAGAGCCTGCCAAAAAAAGTTTTAACAAGAATGTTAATTTTAACTTAATGCTTGCAAAAGGAAAAGCAATCCATTGCTGGGACTGAATTGGTTGCCTTGTCTGTTACTGGTAAGTTGGGCTCCCCCTGCTGTCCAAGAAGGCACAACACCACAGCAAATGGCTTTTTTTTTGTACTGTCTGTCTTTTCTTTCTCTCTCTGTTTTTCCCAAAGAGCAACCAGGAGCAATCAGATTAATTTCCGTCACCTTAAAGTTAATAAGAAAACTTAATGTAGTGCAGGGTCATACCTCAATTTGTGCTTAAACTTCAAGAAGATCCTTTGTTTTTTACCTTCCTGTCCAAAACATAAAACCTTTCCCATGTGTTATTGACTTTCCTTGTACATATATTTGTCTCTTTGTCACAGTTGTAATAAACTTCAGAATATGTGATCTGTCTGATGCCTTTTAATTACATATCAATGATCCAATTAAAAAGGATTTTGGTGGTCTTCTCTTTTTTAGGTATTTTTGCATTTAAATGTGTCCGTGCTGAAGAGTTGTTTAATATGCTTCAAGAGATCATGCAGAATAACAGTATCAGTGTTGTAGAAGAACCTGTAGTTGAAAGAAATCCTCAGACTGACCTGGATGTTCCAAGAACTCCACGCACTCCCACTAGTAAGTTGTTTTTTTTTTGTTTTTTTAAACATTGTGTAAGCTCCTGGCTTTCTATTTTTTATGTGTTTCACCGGTTTGCCTTTGTTTTCTTAGGAACATTTTATATATTAATAGCATTTACTTTATCATGAGTTTTTAGAGCCTTCTTGGTTTTATTTAGATTGCATCCTTTAATTGGTAATTAACACAACAAAAATCCAAATGATAGGCTAGCAGATATTTTTTTTTCGCTTAAAGAATTAAATGGAGGCCTTGTGTTAAGAGCTCATATCAAGCTCCAGAAACATTTACAATGGTGCTGGGATTTGTGAGCACTACTAAGCCCCTTTTTCCTACATTGGCCCCAGTAGCTGTTTTAAAGGACACATTTAAAGGGACATGAAACCCAATTTTTTTTCTTTTCTTCATAAATGGAGAGAGTCCACAGCTGCATTCATTACTTTTAGGAAAAATAAGAACCTGGCCACCAGGAGGAGGCACAGACACCCCAGCCAAAGGCTTAAATACTCCTCCCACTTCCCTCATCCCCCAGTCATTCTTTGCCTTTCGTCCCAGGAGGTTGGCAGAGAAGTGTCAGAAGTTTGTTTTCATCTCTTATGGAGGGTTGTACTCTTTGACATGGGACGGGAGTTTTAAGTAATCCTGTCAGTCTCTCAGTGAGGGCTTGGATGAAAGTCCGGAGATGCAGGAAGAGTCTTTCTGCGAAACCATCCTGACTCATTTTAACAATTCCACAAGCAATTGACGTTGTCTAACTTCGCTGCCTGCTTTCTTCTCTCAAGTCCATGGCAGAGGCGAGGCTACTATCCGTGACACATGAAGGGCAATGTTCCTGTTCCAGGGTGTAGATTCCGGTAAGATCGTTTCATTTTACTTCTTCATGAATGTACTGTAACTCATTTGTTCCTGCGAACTCACATGAAAAATACAGGGTCTCAGTGGGACTCCTTTAGTATCTTGGAATCAAGGGTTAATATCTCCTTGAACAGGGTTTTTTTTTCATCATGTTTATGTGATTCAATCTACTTATCTGCTTATCTGTAATGTTAACTGGGCTCGTGGCCTTGGAACATAACGGCATGTTGAAGTGACGTAACTTTTTTTTTTTTGACTGTACGGTTCACCTTGTGACCGGGCGTATTTACGTTCTGGTCTCCCATTTCCACATTCCTGACTGTGTGTTAGTGTCTGGTTCATAGGAGGTGGTGAGCGCCCCAGCCATTGTGGGTGTCAGGTGCTGTTTAATTTGTTTTATATGTATATATAGTCTTTTTCTTTCATGTAATTAACAAGAGTCCATGAGCTAGTGACGTATGGGATATACATTCCTACCAGGAGGGGCAAAGTTTCCCAAACCTTAAAATGCCTATAAATACACCCCTCACCACACCCACAAATCAGTTTTACAAACTTTGCCTCCAAGGGAGGTGGTGAAGTAAGTTTGTGCTAGATTCTACGTTGATATGCGCTCCGCAGCAAGTTGGAGCCCGGTTTTCCTCTCAGCGTGCAGTGAATGTCAGAGGGATGTGAAGAGAGTATTGCCTATTGAATGCAGTGATCTCCTTCTACGGGATCTATTTCATAAGGTTCTCTGTTATCGGTCGTAGAGATTCATCTCTTACCTCCCTTTTCAGATCGACGATATACTCTTATATTTACCATTTCCTCTACTGATTCTCGTTTCAGTACTGGTTTGGCTTTCTACAAACATGTAGATGAGTGTCCTGGGGTAAGTAAGTCTTATTTTCTGTGACACTCTAAGCTATGGTTGGGCACTTTATTTATAAAGTTCTAAATATATGTATTCAAACATTTATTTGCCTTGACTCAGAATGTTCAACTTTCCTTATTTCCAGACAGTCAGTTTCATATTTGGGATTATGCTTTAAATTATTATATTTTTTCTTACCTCAAAAATTTGATTTTTTTCCCTGTGGGCTGTTAGGCTCGCGGGGGCTGAAAATGCTTCATTTTATTGCGTCATTCTTGGCGCGGACTTTTTTGGCGCAAAAATTCTTTTCCGTTTCCGGCGTCATACGTGTCGCCGGAAGTTGCGTCATTTTTGACGTTATTTTGCGCCAAAGATGTCGGCGTTCCGGATGTGGCGTCATTTTTTGGCGCCAAAAGCATTTAGGCGCCAAATAATGTGGGCGTCTTATTTGGCGCCAAAAAATATGGGCGTCGCTTTTGTCTCCACATTATTTCAGTCTCATTTTTCATTTGCTTCTGGTTGCTAGAAGCTTGATGTTTGGCATTTTTTTCCCATTCCTGAAACTGTCTTATAAGGAATTTGATCTATTTTGCTTTATATGTTGTTTTTTCTCTTACATATTGCAAGATGTCTCATGTTGCATCTGAGCCAGAAGATACTACAGGAAAACCACTGCCTGCTGGATCTACCAAAGCTAAGTGTATCTGCTGTAAATTTTTGGTAGCTATTCCTCCAGCTGTTGTTTGTAATAATTGTCATGACAAACTTGTTAAAGCAGATAATATTTCCTTTAGTGATGTACCATTGCCTGTTGCAGTTCCCTCAACATCTAAGGTGCAGAATGTTCCTGATAACATAAGAGATTTTGTTTCTGAATCCATAAAGAAGGCTTTGTCTGTTATTTCTCCTTCTAGTAAACGTAAAAAGTCTTTTAAATCTTCTCTCTCTACAGATGAATTTTTAAATGAACACCATCATTCTGATTCTTTGGACTCTTCTGGTTCAGAGGATTCTATCTCAGAGATTGATGCTGATAAATCTTCATATTTATTTAAGATGGAATTTATTCGCTCTTTACTTAAAGAAGTACTAATTGCTTTAGAAATAGAGGATTCTAGTCCTCTTGATACTAATTCTATACGTTTGGATAAGGTTTTTAAAGCTCCTGCGGTTATTCCAGAAGTCTTTCCTGTTCCTAATGCTATTTCTGCAGTAATTTCTAAGGAATGGGATAAATTGGGTAATTCATTTACTCCTTCTAAACGTTTTAAGCAATTATATCCTGTTCCGCCTGACAGGTTAGAATTTTGGGACAAAATCCCTAAAGTTGATGGGGCTATTTCTACCCTTGCTAAACGTACTACCATTCCTACGTCAGATGGTACCTCGTTTAAGGATCCTTTAGATAGAAAAATTGAATCTTTTCTAAGAAAAGCTTATCTATGTTCAGGTAATCTTCTTAGACCTGCTATATCATTGGCTGATGTTGCTGCAGCTTCAACTTTTTGGTTGGAAACTCTAGCGCAACAAGTAACAAATCGTGATTCTCATGATATTATTATTCTTCTCCAGCATGCTAATAATTTCATCTGTGATGCCATTTTTGATATTATTAGAGTTGATGTTAGGTTTATGTCTCTGGCTATCTTAGCCAGAAGAGCTTTATGGCTTAAGACCTGGAATGCTGATATGGCTTCTAAATCAACTCTACTTTCCATTTCTTTCCAGGGAAACAAATTATTTGGTTCTCAGTTGGATTCTATTATTTCAACTGTTACTGGTGGGAAAGGAACTTTTTTACCACAGGATAAAAAGTCTAAAGGTAAAAACAGGGCTAACAATCGTTTTCGTTCCTTTCGTTTCAACAAAGAACAAAAGCCTGATCCTTCGTCCTCAGGAGCAGTTTCAGTTTGGAAACCATCTCCAGTCTGGAATAAATCCAAGCCTGCTAGAAAGGCAAAGCCTGCTTCTAAGTTCACATGAAGGTACGGCCCTCATTCCAGTTCAGCTGGTAGGGGGCAGGTTACGTTTTTTCAAAGAAATTTGGATCAATTCTGTTCACAATCTTTGGATTCAGAACATTGTTTCAGAAGGGTACAGAATTGGTTTCAAGATGAGACCTCCTGCAAAGAGATTTTTTCTTTCCCATGTCCCAGTAGATCCAGTGAAAGCTCAAGCATTTCTGAATTGTGTTTCAGATCTAGAGTTGGCTGGAGTAATTATGCCAGTTCCAGTTCCGGAACAGGGGATGGGGTTTTATTCAAATCTCTTCATTGTACCAAAGAAGGAGAATTCCTTCAGACCAGTACTGGATCTAAAATTATTGAATCGTTATGTAAGGATACCAACGTTCAAGATGGTAACTGTAAGGACTATATTGCCTTTTGTTCAGCAAGGGAATTATATGTCCACAATAGATTTACAGGATGCATATCTGCATATTCCGATTCATCCAGATCATTATCAGTTCCTGAGATTCTCTTTTCTAGACAAGCATTACCAATTTGTGGCTCTACCGTTTGGCCTTGCTACAGCTCCAAGAATTTTCACAAAGATTCTCGGTGCCCTTCTGTCTGTAATCAGAGAACAGGGTATTGTGGTATTTCCTTATTTGGACGATATCTTGGTACTTGCTCAGTCTTTACATTTAGCAGAGTCTCATACGAATCGACTTGTGTTGTTTCTTCAAGATCATGGTTGGAGGATCAATTTACCAAAAAGTTCTTTGATTCCTCAAACAAGGGTAACCTTTCTGGGTTTCCAGATAGATTCAGTGTCCATGACTCTGTCTTTAACAGACAAGAGACGTCTAAAATTGATTACAGCCTGTCGAAACCTTCAGTCTCAATCATTCCCTTCGGTAGCCTTATGCATGGAAATTCTAGGTCTTATGACTGCTGCATCGGACGCGATCCCCTTTGCTCGTTTTCACATGCGACCTCTTCAGCTCTGTATGCTGAACCAATGGTGCAGGGATTACACGAAGATATATCAATTAATATCTTTAAAACCGATTGTTCGGCACTCTCTAACGTGGTGGACAGATCACCTTCGTTTAATTCAGGGGGCTTCTTTTGTTCTTCCGACCTGGACTGTAATTTCAACAGATGCAAGTCTCATAGGTTGGGGAGCTGTGTGGGGATCTCTGACGGCACAAGGAGTTTGGGAATCTCAGGAGGTGAGATTACCGATCAATATCTTGGAACTCCGTGCAGTTTTCAGAGCTCTTCAGTTTTGGCCTCTTCTGAAGAGAGAATCGTTCATTTGTTTTCAGACAGACAATGTCACAACTGTGGCATACATCAATCATCAAGGAGGGACTCACAGTCCTCTGGCTATGAAAGAAGTATCTCGAATTTTGGTTTGGGCAGAATCCAGCTCCTGTCTAATCTCTGCGGTTCATATCCCAGGTGTAGACAATTGGGAAGCGGATTATCTCAGTCGCCAAACGTTGCATCCGGGCGAATGGTCTCTTCACCCAGAGGTATTTCTTCAGATTGTTCAAATGTGGGGGCTCCCAGAGATAGATCTGATGGCCTCTCATCTAAACAAGAAACTTCCCAGGTATCTGTCCAGATCCCGGGATCCTCAGGCGGAGGCAGTGGATGCATTATCACTTCCTTGGAAGTATCATCCTGCCTATATCTTTCCGCCTCTAGTTCTTCTTCCAAGAGTAATCTCCAAGATTCTGAGGGAATGCTCGTTTGTTCTGCTAATAGCTCCGGCATGGCCTCACAGGTTTTGGTATGCGGATCTTGTCCGGATGGCATCTTGCCAACCATGGACTCTTCCGTTAAGACCAGACCTTCTGTCACAAGGTCCTTTTTTCCATCCGGATCTGAAATCCTTAAATTTAAAGGTATGGAGATTGAACGCTTGATTCTTGGTCATAGAGGTTTCTCTGACTCCGTGATTAATACTATGTTACAGGCTCGTAAATCTGTATCTCGAGAGATATATTATAGAGTCTGGAAGACTTATATTTCTTGGTGTGTTTCTCATCATTTTTCTTGGCATTCTTTTAGAATACCGAGAATTTTACAGTTTCTTCAGGATGGTTTAGATAAGGGTTTGTCCGCAAGTTCTTTGAAAGGACAAATCTCCGCTCTTTCTGTTCTTTTTCACAGAAAGATTGCTATTCTTCCTGATATTCATTGTTTTGTACAAGCTTTGGTTCGTATAAAACCTGTCATTAAGTCAATTTCTCCTCCTTGGAGTTTGAATTTGGTTCTGGGAGCTCTTCAAGCTCCTCCGTTTGAACCTATGCATTCATTGGACATTAAATTACTTTCTTGGAAAGTTTTGTTCCTTTTGGCCATCTCTTCTGCTAGAAGAGTTTCTGAATTATCTGCTCTTTCGTGTGAGTCTCCTTTTCTGATTTTTCATCAGGATAAGGCGGTGTTGCGAACTTCTTTTGAATTTTTACCTAAAGTTGTGAATTCCAACAACATTAGTAGAGAAATTGTGGTTCCTTCATTATGTCCTAATCCTAAGAATTCTAAGGAGAAATCATTGCATTCTTTGGATGTTGTTAGAGCTTTGAAATATTATGTTGAAGCTACGAAATCTTTCCGTAAGACTTCTAGTCTATTTGTTATCTTTTCCGGTTCTAGGAAAGGCCAGAAAGCTTCTGCCATTTCTTTGGCATCTTGGTTGAAATCTTTAATTCATCTTGCCTATGTTGAGTCGGGTAAAATTCCGCCTCAGAGAATTACAGCTCATTCTACTAGGTCAGTATCTACTTCCTGGGCGTTTAGGAATGAAGCTTCGGTTGACCAGATCTGCAAAGCAGCAACTTGGTCCTCTTTGCATACTTTTACTAAATTCTACCATTTTGATGTGTTTTCTTCTTCTGAAGCAGTTTTTGGTAGAAAAGTTCTTCAGGCAGCGGTTTCAGTTTGAATCTTCTGCTTATGTTTTTTGTTAAACTTTATTTTGGGTGTGGATTATTTTCAGCAGGAATTGGCTGTCTTTATTTTATCCCTCCCTCTCTAGTGACTCTTGTGTGGAAAGATCCACATCTTGGGTAGTCATTATCCCATACGTCACTAGCTCATGGACTCTTGTTAATTACATGAAAGAAAACATAATTTATGTAAGAACTTACCTGATAAATTCATTTCTTTCATATTAACAAGAGTCCATGAGGCCCACCCTTTTTTGTGGTGGTTATGATTTTTTTGTATAAAGCACAATTATTCCAATTCCTTATTTTATATGCTTCGCACTTTTTTTCTTATCACCCCACTTCTTGGCTATTCGTTAAACTGATTTGTGGGTGTGGTGAGGGGTGTATTTATAGGCATTTTAAGGTTTGGGAAACTTTGCCCCTCCTGGTAGGAATGTATATCCCATACGTCACTAGCTCATGGACTCTTGTTAATATGAAAGAAATGAATTTATCAGGTAAGTTCTTACATAAATTATGTTTTTTGGTATCTTTTATCCATTTATGGAGGATACTGATGTTGAGATTGTTCAACTTTCTGATTCAGATTCTTCGTCCTGTGAATTGGCCCCATTGACTCAGGTCAGTCAGTAATGTTCTTTAGGCCGTCCTAGAGCACCTTGATTCTCAGGCTCTGGGCCATCCGCCTCAGGGGGCCCTGTCCTCCAGGAGGCGAGTTCCCTACCGCTTCCTACTACTACACATGCGGGTAACCCAGGTTATGCGTTTTCCTCCTCGGAGGGTGGATTGTTCCCCCAGAGGTTGTGGCACATTTTCACTTTTACATACTTTTGGTGCTTGCGCGTCTACAAAGTCTGGATGTTTATTTGCAATTGAACTCGTGCCCGATTGCCCCAGGTCTCTCGGCCACTGGAGGGCATGTGCAGTTCCGGAGTGTTGTGCCTTTCGTTACAGGCGGGCTCGCCTTTGTGTTTTACGTTTTTGAGCTGTTTAGGGATGCTATCCTTCTCGGGTACAGGACTCATCAGTCTCCTCCTTTAAATGGCTCACCTCGTTAGACATGGGGGGATGATGAAGTAATCTCCTTTAAGTCTTGTTATCGGGATCCTTCCCACTTTTGTTGGAAGAACAGGGTTTCCGTTTGGCGGGTCCTGCGGATCTTTCTGTTCTTCCTGGGCGTTAACCCTCGGGTTGCCTGTTTATTTTATTTTATACGGTTAGGATGAATTTTCTTTTCTTTTTCATACTGTTTCCTGCAGGAACTTAAAAAGCTTTGGGATCGATACTCTCTGTTTGCTTCTACAGAAGTTGTTCGGGACACTTTAGTCCCATGTTTGTCTGTTTTCTTCCTCCCTCTCTGAGGGTGGATTTAGCCAGCTTGGCAGTTATGACCCTAGTTGCAGGCTGGTCCTGTCTGGGTTTAGATCTTCTATCTCGCGGCTTATTCAGACACGTGGCACCTATTATTATGCCTTGCTGGAAAGGTTGGGGTGCCAAGTGCTCTTAACATTATTTATGCTATTTGTTTTAATAGTTTCAGCTAAGCATTCTCAAGAGGACTTGCGGGTCCGTGCGGCTCTCGGGATTGTTTTGGTCCTAAATAGCCATCGCTCTGGTGACTGGGTCTGGGAATTTTGCTGCGTCACTCTCAGTTGTTTGTGATACCATCGTAACCTAGAGTATTCCTTCCCACGTGGTGGGAAATTTTAGAGGGTTTAGCGCCTCTTTACGCCGGCGGGGCGGTGTTGCTTTAGGAAATTGCCCTTTGTGGACTTGTTCTTTTAGTGGTTCTCTTCTTCATTGAGACCTCTTGGATTGTCCGTTTCTCCTTGGGCTGGTTCGCCTTCGGGGGACTTGGATTCCCTTCGGGAGTTGGTTGTTTTGTTTTGGGACATTGGACAGTGGGGTCCTTCTGGGCTCCGGTTAGGGGTCCTTTCCTGGTGTTGGACATGCCCTGCATCTCTTTCTTGGGTTAGAAGAGGTCCTAGTGGTTTTCCACTCACATGGTTTAGGTACTGCCATCCAGGTGGCATCCAAACTCAGGTTTTACTGAGTTTTTTTGAATCTGAGGTGATGTGGAGGTTTGATGTTGCTCTGTTCGGGTGACTTGTTCTCACTGTTCCCCTGGTGTCTGGAGCTTGTGGCTAGCTGGACAGCTTGCTCAGCATACTAATGCTCTGTGGCTACTCTGTACTGTTGCAACAGAGGGTTGCTAGTTCCACCCCGGCGAGGTCTACTCAGCCTTTTCTCCTTCCTTTAAAGTACAATCATGCCTGTTAGCTCTTTGGAGTGTTGGGCTCCTGTGAGTGGTGGTCTCTTCCCTTTGGGTCAGAACTTGCAAGGGCGTCTTGCTCTTGTTATCCGGGTTGTTCTGGATTTTTCCCTGGGAGGTCTGTTTTTGATATCAGACGAGGGATTTGTGTTCCTGGAAGATTGTTTAATCTAAACATTTGTGGGACCCGGTCTTCTTGTGCTGATCTTCCGATGGTCGAGGGTTTTACTCAGCGTTTTCTCTTTGCTCCCGCTGTTTGATGTTACCGGACCTTATGATCCTAGGACTGGCCTGGGGGTTCCAGTTTCTGGGGTATTTGGGCTTAGCCCTTGTTCTGGCTGTTCTGTTTTACAACTTGGCCAGATTTACTGAGAGCCGGGGCTCCTTAAACCTTGACTTGTACCGGACGATACGATACGGTCCCCTTGGGACAGCCAACTATTGTGACCTATTGGTGGGTTTTCCTGCCTAGCAAACGGAAGGTTTGCGGTTGCTCAGCTGTCACTTTGCGCCTGCTGTGTGTGCTAGCATGATGGTGTTTTAGGGGGCTCTTCCGTGTTAGTCAGTGACATGGCCTTGTGTCCTCTCAGTTCTTTCTATGATTTCCTGTCTTA